>NW_012118488.1:5977984-5986207 GCF_000951035.1 Colobus angolensis palliatus
TGTTACATATGTATACTTGTGCAATGTTGGTGTGCTGCACCCATCAACTCGTCAGCACCCATCAATTCATCATTTATATCAGGTATAACTAAGGGAGGGTTTTTTATGGATCACCAAGTGGGGCTGCTTTTCCCTAAGCCAGAGGTCAACAAACTACAATCCACATGTTTTTGTAAATAAAGTTGCACTGGAATGCAGCCACACCCATTGGTTTACATATTGTCTGTGCCTGCTTTCATAGCAGAGTTGAGTAGTTGAGACAGAGATCCAATGATCTGCAAGTCTAAAGCATTTATTGTCTGTCTCTTTAAGAGCAAGTTTGCACCCTCTGCCCTACGCCTTACTTTTCTCCTGTAAGTGATGGTGGGGCGGGATGCACTGCAGGCTCTTTATGCAGATAAAAAGCCTGGGAGGATGCTACCCTCCTCAGGCTTAATGAGATGCCTGAACCTGGGCACAAGGGAACACACAGCATGCCTGCCACCTATGGATGTTGGGCCAACTGAATTTAAAGCCAGAACCTGTAGCCCCCTTTGTCATTTGCTTGAATTAGTTAACTGTATTGATGCATACATGGGTTTCCTTTGATGAGGTAGGCTGACATCCTCAGATCTGGAAGGCATGCATGGGGCAGAAGACCAAAGCTGGTTTGTCCCATATCTTTCTAGTGGTACATCCCTTCATACCGGTATGTAGCAATGCAGAAGATATACTCATGCCCAGTCTACAGATGAGGAAACTGAGTCACAGAAGGGTTAAGAAAATATGAGAAGGAAACTACCATATAAAGACAAGTTTAGTCGAAGAATTTGCCCACCGTGGTGTAATTAGTAAGTAGCAGAGCAGGGATTGTAACCTAGCTTGATTCCATGCCCAGCAGTCTATACAGCCCAACATTGCTTTCTCCATCATTTTTACTGCCATTAGTATCATCTGACTGCCTTTGTGCAATGTATGTGTTTGCCAAGTATAACTGTGACAAGACTACTGCCAGAATGGTCTTTCAAGTGATACAAGTCAACTCTTGTTTGTCTCTGATGTTGAATTGCTGTGTGATCCTAAGTAAGCCACTTAACCTCTCTGAGCCCCACTTCATTCAACTGTCAGAACAGAATCATAATCTTTATCCTACCTCACTGAGTAATTGCAAACTCATTTAAATAAGAAAGGAAATAAGTTAGCTGGGTGAATCTTTCTTTTTTAAGTCTCTGCACTAAAAAAAGAGTTAATTTTCTTAGAAATACAAAACTGACAGCTGCCAAAATTAGCATCTCTTTTGATTTTATTATATCTTATTTGCTTCTATTACCGCAGCAAATTGTAGAATGATATAATGCCAGCGCTGGAAGGGCATTTAGCACATCTTTCTAAACCAACCCTTCTTTTAGTTGTTGAAGAAACAAGCATCCAGGGAGGCAAAAGGATTTGCTTTGTGTTTCCTAGGAAGGATGAGCTGAAACTAGAACTCTGGTCCTTGGTTCCTAGGGCCCTGTGTTCTCCACACTACTTCACTGACTCCTGAAGGAGGTATCACTTCTGTGATGATGGTTCTGAGTGCAGAAGTTGCACCTAATGTGTCCCTTTTCTTTCAGGGTAGATGTGCAACATTAAATTCACCGGCTTTGGCTTCAGAAAGACCTGGGTTTCAATGGTGTCTCTGCCACTGACAAACCATGGGATCTTGGGCTCTTTTATTTCCCTCCTGCAGATTCTTGGCTTCTCCATGTGTAAAACAAGAATAATAATAGCCTTTACCTCACAGGGTGTCGAGAGGTTAAATAAGATGATGTGGATAAAGCATGTAATAAAGTCCCTGGCATGTAGTAAGACTATAAATGCAGCTGTTATCATAGTTACTGTTTTAGCTGCCCAACATAAGGCTCCTACATCAAAAGCCTCCTTTGTACAATTTACTCATGGGGCAGGAAAGAGGCTGTGATGTATCTTCCTGAGGTCCATAAAAAGGATGCTAAAAAAACAAGTCATAAGCAGCCATGGCTATCTGCCTAGTTTTATAATTGAGAAAAACAGCATCTTAGAAAATCACTGTTAGTTTAGGTCTCTTGCTTGGAATCACTAAATGTGAATTTAAATATGTATTTATTTTGTATTCTGGTGTCAGCAAGTGTGGGTACTGAGGAAAGCACCATACACACTTTAAACTTCCTGAGTTAGATCTCCTGTGGATGCCTTCTTTCCGGTCAAGAGTTGGTATTGGCCACTTGTTTTAATCTGCACCTGGGGCAGCCTCCTTCATGGCCAGAGAGCTGATCCTCACCTTGGTGGCTCCGGAGATCTATGGCACCACAAACCTTTACTATGAGATGTCTTGAAGCATTAAGTTTGGGTGAAGTTGTTGCCCAGGAAACAGGCCTCTTCGCCACTGACAGAGGTCACAGGCTTGCTGGCTCACACACAACCAAGCTCTCCGCAGAACCCTGCAGGGATGGGAGCTGTTTGGGGCTAATTAGTCTCATTAAGAAACTGCTGATGAGCTAATGGAACAGAAATGTGGTCACCTTCTGAAGTCACTTAGCAGATTTGCAGCCTAAAAATAAAGTAACTTTCCAGCAGTTTTCCAAGGCCCCAAAGCCTGCACTCATATATCTTCTAAGAGGAAGGAGTGCAGGTGAGGTTCTCTTCTCAGCTGGGCCAGAGCTTGGAACGTGGAGGGGCTTCCGGTCCAGTGAATAACTCTCCCCTCTCTTCCTGTTGCCTCCAGACTCAGCCTCCAGAGCTCTACTCAAATCCTGCTCCCTACTGGGAAATGTATGCTCCCCATCTCTGTCTTTTTCTCCCTCTGTTTCTTGGTTTCTCTGTCTCTGTCTTCCTGTTGCTCTTTGTTTATCCCCCTCTCTGTCTGTCCGTGTTTGAGGATTTACTCTGTGCTGAGTTCCCATACACATTTTCTCACTTGATCATTATAAGAACCTGGTGAGGCTGTTACTGCCATTGTTCCTGTAATGTAGATGAGGCACAGAGAGGTTAAATGACTTGTCCCAAGTTCCACAGCTTGCAAGTTGCCAGAATTTGAACCCAAGAAGTCTGACTCCAGAACATGAACCTGAGACCCTCCCCGCCCCCGGTAATACCCCTTTCAACTGTGAGTTATTAGAATGTTGTTTGCACCTACACAATTTCCCACTCCAAAGTGTTCTTATCTTGTGCATGTACGTGAACCTCCCCAACTGACACACAGTGGGCATTCAGTCAGTGTTTATTGGATGACTCATGGGGTATAATCTTTTGAAGGCAATGATTTTGTTTTATAAACCTGAGGACTCCCCTCCCCCTGCTCTGATTTTCTTGTGCAAAGTTGACCTTATAGCTTGAACCTGTTACATTCTTTCTGAATATCAGATAGTCTTTTTATTGAGAAAGTTCTTTCTCATGTCTAGATGAAATCTCTGACACACAAACTCATTTCCTGTAGTCTGAATCATATTTGAAAATTTCCACCTATACCTGAAGACTACTTAACACCAAGCTACTTTAATAGGGCAGAAAAGTAAGGAGCTTAGGGTCACAAGACCTAAGTTTGACTCCCAGTTCTGTTACCTATTGGCTGTGACCTTTGGCAATTGGCTCAAGATTCTTGAGCTTCAAGATTCTCATTTGTAAAATGGGCATACTAGCACCTACTCATTGAGACCACTTCTCGGAATTAGTGTGAGGGTTATGTCAGATAATACATTGCATCTAACTTGTACTTCAGTTATTATTCTTACTGACCACAAACTGGATGCAGAAGTGTTTCTTTTCGGTAGAATAACTGAGCAGTGATTTAGTTTGCATAGCAAATCCAGTAGATATCTTGAGGATTGTTACCCTAGGTGGAACTCCTTAGTAGAAGAGCTGTAACTGATTGCTTTCTTCAAAGATCCATCCTCCCTCCCTCCCTTAATTCCTCCCTCCCTTCCTTCCTTCCTGCCTGCCTTCCTTCCTTCCTTTCTTCCCTCCCTCCCGTCTTCCCAATATTTATTGTGCACATAATGCATGCCAGGTACTAGGTGCTAAGTGCTGGATATTCAGGTGCTAGATGCTGGGTAGATGAAACCAAATGAAAAGGCTCCTTCCCTTCATGGGAGCCCACAGTTAAAAAGGAAATAGAGACAGGTGAATCCCTAACCACCTTAAAGTAGGTCAAATGCCATGGACAGGTGGAAAGAGGTAAAGTCAATATTGAATGAATATCCACTAAACCTTGGAATCGTCACTGACTCCTCAGTTTCTCTTGTATCTTGCAGTCCATCCATCTGCAAATCATGCCAGCTTTACTCTCAAATACATCATGAATCTGATCATTGCTGTCCCCCCACAGCTGCTCCCTTGGTCCAAATGATTACCATCTCTCCGCAGAACTAATTTGAATGGCGTCCTAATTGGTTTTCCTGCTGTTACCTTCACTCTCATCCAGTCTAATCTATATCCAGGGGTCAGGAAAAACTTGTAAAAACCTAAGTCAGAACATGTCACTCCTCTGCTCAGAGCTCCTCAGTGGCTTCTCATTTCACTCAGTGTAAAATCTGAACTCCTCACAAGGTTCTGGATAATCTGGTTCTGGACACTCTCTGCTCTCACCTGTGGTCACCCCTTTCCAGCCCAGCTCACACACATCAGCCTCCTTGCTTGGCCCTGATGACTTCCAGCACATACTCACCTGAGAGTTTTTACAGAGACTTTGACACCAATCCTGGCCTAGACTATCCTTTCTGCAGATATACACGTAGATCATCCCTCATTTTCTTTAGGCCTCTGCTCATATCTCATATTAAAAACGCCATCCTTGGCCAGGTGTGGTGGCTCACGCCTGTAATCCCAGCAGTTTGGGAGGCTAAGGCAGGTGGAACACCTGAAGTCACCACAACCAGCCTGGCCAACATGGAAAACTCTGTCTCTACTAAGAATACAAAAATTAGCCGGGCATGGTGGCACGCGCCTGTAATCCCAGCTACTCAGGAGGCTGAGACGCGAGAATAGCTTGAACTGAGCGAGCCGGAATCCACCACTGCATTCCAGCCTGGGTGACAGAGCAAGGCTTTGTCTCAAACAAACAAACAAACAAACAAACCAAAAAACAAAAAAAAATCCATCTTTGACCACACTCGTTCATTATTACCACCTGCATTCTCCCATTATTACTACTCTCCTGCTTAACTTTTCTGGACATATATAAATTATTTAGGTGTTTACTGTCCTTCACTCCATTAGAATGAAAGCTGGTTTGGTTCAGTGAAGTATTTCTAGTAACTGTTAACAGTGTCTGGCACATAGTAGGTACTCAATAAATGTAAGCAGAAATAATGCGTAGCATGGTGCACTAGATACACAAAAAAGGGGGCATCTAACTGGACTTGGTCATAAGTCCTTCTTGGAAATCTGCTCTAAGTTTTGAAGAATTGGAAGGTGTTAGGCAGGCAGAAAAGGAGGGAAGAAGTATATGATGGGGGGTCCAACTATCATGTGAGAAGACTCAAAGGAATGAAAGACCATGACTCATTTGTGAAATTTTTGGTGCTTCTAGATGGAATGACAGCCAGGATTCTTCTACAATGGCCTAAGAAGGAGACATAGCCTTATTCAACTGCCCTCCCCCCACCCACTTTTGCTGCTTAATAATCCACTAGAGGTTTTATCAACAGAGAGAGTTTAAACATTTCCCCAAGCCCTGCCTTTTCTAATCTGGGCAGCACTTTATTTATTTTTTTTACTTTTGTTTTTCCTTCTTGTGTTTTCTTTGATTTTTAACAGACATTGAAAGTCCGGATGAAGAAGAGGGATCTTTCCTTTCTTTACATGTTGCTGTGCTGGAAGCCAACAGCCAAGAAAGGAGTTAGTGAAATGCCCAGGCGGTCACACCAGAACCTTGGCAAAGGGCCACATGACTGGGCCAGGACAGATCAGCCGACTCCAGGAAGCCATGGTGGATGTGTGCACTCAAGTCGCTGCAGTTCAGAGTAAAGAGCAGCCCCTCTGGTTCCAGCCAAGGGCGACGGCCTTGCCGGTGTTCTCTACTCATGGTTGGATGCTGCTTTGGAAAGGAATCATGTTCACTTTGGATACCAATTGCCAAAGGGCTGCTTTACCAGTTCTGCCCGCATTTTTACTCTCTTCTGCATATCCAGGTTCTCCTCTGTTCCCTCTGTAATTGGATGAAGCCTAGGTGTGCTCACTGTGGAGGGAGAACAGGGTGGAACTTTGCTGATTACTCCATTTTCCAGGTCTCAGAGCCAGAGACTTCCATGCTCCCAGAGCTGAACCAGTGGATGAGGACAGCTCTTAAGACTTGAACACTGTGTCTGTGCGCTTAATGCTCTTAGTGGTAGAATTGTTAGAACTGCCCAGAGTTCTGGAGTTTCAGCTTCATAGGTGGCAGCATAGCCATGTCTGTGGGTCCCAACTTGCCATCCCAAACTTACCGTTTCTCTAGCTAGGGCAACATAAATCATTTATGAAGTCATTAAGCTGTGTTAGGCATTGTGACACACATGTTAGACATAACTCTGCCCCACGATTCCTCTTTATAACCTTTCTCTAAGCTCGTCCTTCTTTCTTACCCCTCTCTGCTGCCTTCACTGTCACTCCACCCTGGTTTATTTTTCTTCTAAGCATTTACCATAACGAGGTTACATGACATTTCTTATTATTTTTCACTGATTATTGCTCTCTCAAACTAAAATGAAAACATCCTAATAGAGATGTTTTGTTTTGTTAACTTATAGTCCCTATGCCTCAATAACATAATGGGTGCTCAATAAATATTGGTAGATGAACGAACATATGAGTTAGGTTTTATGGCTCTTTCACTGAGAAAAACGTTTAAGGAGGAGATAAATTACCCATGGTAGCATATTCAGGATGTGGCTGGGATCAGATCTGAGCCAGGATTTAAGCTTGTGCCAGATGAGTTCAAAGATATCTCATTTAATACATCTCTTCAGGTAGTTTACACTCTAGCAGGGCCAGGGATTGGTTGGTACGGGGAAGAGAAGCACCCATCTCCCTGCACAATTTAAGAAGGCACCAACGTTCAATAATCAAAATAAATAACATTGTAATATACTTAAAATAAATAACTTACAATGTGCTTAAAATAACTTGTAATGTACTTTAAAAACTCAGAAATTTTAATGCTAAAAACCATAGGATGAACAAAACTTCAACATTTTAAATAAAGGCAAGATCAGTCTTATTATTTTTCCTTTTGCCTCAGACTTCAATATGGCTCAGACCAGCACTGATCCCATCCTTAATAACACCCTGACCCCTGTCCTGCACTCTAATCATAGTTATATGTTGAATCTTTTCTTCTTTGGGCATTTCTTCCTTCCAGGCCTTTGGGCAACTGCTCCTAGACTTTGGGGATATTGGTCTCTTGAAATATGTGCATGTTTGTGTGTTTTATCTATATTCTTAAACTATGGTGGACTGATCATATACCACTGTGTGATATCTCTCACTGTTGCTTCACAAATTCTGACTTCCTCACTTTACTAACCAATGGCCATTTGCAGGCGTGGTCTTGGCAGCGGTGCTGGCTAGCCACTGGTTTGGTTTGTCAGTACCACTGTCTGTACTGCCTGCTGTTTAACTTTCGGATCATTTTGTTGCGTTTTCTTTATTATTTTGTGATCATGAGTGGAAAACAGAAAAACGAAAGAGCTGAATCTAGCAAGAGGAAGCATACGTCTGCTAATCTAATCTAATAGGAACAAAAATGGAAATCATTAGGCATGTCAAAAGCAATGCTTTCTCAGTTCAATCAGAGCCTCGCTGCATTTGCCTGTTGACTGTGTCCACACGTGTAAGAAAAGAACAGGATTAAAGAATTCATAAAACTGTTGAAGGTATGTTATCGAAGATTGTGTCAAAAGCTGAAGTTAAATTAAGCTTTGATGCTTTTTTCCTCCTCTTTTAACTCTTCTGGGACCATCTTTGTAACATTATTAAAATTATTAATGTAGAATATACTCTGTACCAGGCCCTCTTCTCAGCACTGCGCATGAATTAACTTATGTAATCCTTCTAAGAACCCCATGGAGTGTGAACCTTGTCTGTTTTATATGTGCTGCCTATTATAGATGAAAAAGCAGGCACAGAGAGGTTAAGTAACTTGCCCAAGGTCACACAGCTAGTGAGCATCAGAGCATGGACTTAACCCAGTTAGTCTGACTTCAGAATTCCATCTTTTGAACCAGGACACCAAACCTGTTACACAACATG
>NW_012118488.1:5986257-6023342 GCF_000951035.1 Colobus angolensis palliatus
CAGTTCAAAATGCAGAAATCACCCATCTTCTGTGTCCTTCGCGCTGGGAGTTGGAGACTGCAGCTGTTCCTATTCGGCCATCTTGCTCCGCCCCCAGTCAATCCATTTTTCAACTCTTGCCTTTTCTAAGGCTCAGATAAAAGCTACCTCTTCCATGATAAAGGAAATGTACCAAAATGATTCGAACTTTGCACAACAGGCAGTATAGACGGTGGCTCTCACAGACTGAACCAGTTGTCTTCCCTGATACTCCAAGATAGGACTTCTCTATCATTCCTAGAAAGCCCATAGCACTTAATTTCTCAATTTCTGAACATACTTTATTGTTCTTTCACTCTAGGCACTTATAATCTCTCTTAATCCATTGTGTGTATTTCATCTTTGCATTGTGCAAAATAGCATGGTAATAAGTACTTGCTGAAGGGGGTACAGGGGAATGGGGCCTGCCCAGTAGGAATGGCCTCTCAGCTTCTGTGAGGCCTCAGGTTTTTGTGGATTTTCCATGACCTTTTTATACTGTGGATGGAAAGTATAAAGTGCTATACACACGTGGAAGAACTGAAGTGTACTATCTACTGGAAAGTAAAGCAGCAGGTGACTAATGATAATGTCCTTTCATGGAGATGACCCTTCTGGGACACCATCAGCAAAGTGCATCATTGACATGGTGGAAATTGCACCAGGTTGGTTCCGGGAAATTCTGCCTTCAGGTTCCAGCGTCACCTTTCCAGCTCCAACGTGAGGAAGGCAACTTCTTCATGTGTAAAATATGGATAATTACTCCTGCTCAGTGTACCTCACGGGCTGTTGTGACAGCAAATGAAAGATGATATGAAAGGACTTCATAAGCTATGAAGCAATGAGGCAGTTGGAAAGTGATCACATTTTTCCCTGGGTGAATTTAATCATCCTTAGTCTATTTTCCATGCATCCTTCAGAGCCCTGCTTGTGTGGATATTCAGAGTTACCCCTAGCTCCTGCCTCCACTCTTTCCCACCTGTTTCTGCTCCAGGAGGCCGACCTTTAGGGTCAGCAGCGGCTCCTTTATTCTCTGGCTTCTGGTTGGGTTTGGCCAGTGAGGGGCCCTGGCAGGAGACTGGAGTGAGGAAGGAACAAGAAGCCAGGGTATTTATTCTATTGTCCTCTCCCTACTCAGGGTCTCATTGGTCTGGCTATGTCCCTCAACTGAGGTCACTGCTGCCCTCAAGGCAGCCCTCTCTACCTGGCCCTCTCATTCAAATAGCTAAAGGCAGTGACAGCCAGTGCTGGGCACTGCATTCTTCCTGTGGTTTCTCTATACTCTGCACACAGCTTTGCAAACAGTCCCTCTACAAAACCCTCCTCAAGTTCTCCTAATAAGTGCTATTATTTCCTGCTGGGACCCTCATGATTCATCTGGTCAAGGTTTTACTTTCTTCATGAGGCCTTTCTGGCAAGCCTGGACCTAGCAGACAGCAGCTCCACCTGGCACTGAACTCAAAGCTCTCACCGTTTTTCGCAGTTTTGGCAAAGTGCATACCATGGAACATTCAATCTAATAGATACTAGTGACATAAAAATTACTTTCTAATACCTTTGGAAGACACAAAGTTAAGCAGACTATATCACTACCACCCCCTTTTATTTTCAATCTGCAGGACTTCTCAGAGCATTTCATTTGCTTTCATGCATACTATGCACCACTAAGACATACACACGCACACACAAATTAAACTGTAAGAGGTCTATTATAAAATGTATCACTAAAGATGTTAAAATGTGAAAAATGTTGGTCTTAGAATTGATGGAATATAATATATAGACATTACAAGTTTTCTTACTTGAGGAACCCTTTTTGGAAAGAAAATCTCAGAGAAATAGAGCTTTAGGGACATATTTTGGCAAACTCTTATACCTTTTACCAGCTAACAGCATTCATAGTATCTATATATTTCTTTCATGATTGCATTAAATAAAATAGCTATAGATAATTCATCTCTTGCTGACAGGTAATCGTTACTAGTCCCATCTTTAGACATAGAGTTAACACATCCTATGGGCTCTGTGAGTACTTGGTGGTTGAGTGGGCTCTGTGGCACAGGCTGGTTAGCTCTTTACCGAGCCTGGTTCTGTTTCCTCCTGTGCACAAAATGAACTGCATTTCCCAGCTTTCCTTAAACTTAGGTGTGGCCATGTGAGTTCTGGCTCACAGAATGTAGTCAGAAATAATGTGGACCACCTTCAAGCCGGGCCCATGAAACTCTCCCCTTTTTGTTCTCTTCTCTCATATGCTGGCAGGATGTCAATACCCGGGACAAACTTGGAAACCTCGCATTGAAGACGGCAGCCACTTCTTCAGCCTCCATCTCTGAAGACATGAACTTCCTCTACACTCCTCTTCCCATTGCCACTGTTTGGACTTAGAGCGAGCAAGAAATAAATTTCTACTGTACAAACTCACTGAGATTGTAGAATTCATCTGTGACTGTGTCTGGTGTTGTACAAACTAACGCAGCCTCTTGTGACTAGGGAGTTAGGAGGTCTGAGGGGGTGGCCTATGGCTGGGCACTGCAGACAGTGGTTTTCCTGGAGATATAGACAGCCTTGGCCTCTTCAAACTCAGAACATCCCTCTGCATCCAGCCTTCTTCTCTCTGAAGTCTGCCACATGTCCCAGCTTGTCTGGCTATTCCCTTGCCCATTGTACCTGCTCCTGTGCACGTAACAAATGCTTTTGCAAGCATTTGTTAAATTGCATTTCATTTCTCTGCATACATGTTGATCTTTCTCCTCTGACCATGAGTTTCATGGGATCAGAGACCTTAATGTATTATTGTTCCTCCTTTTAAGGTTTTATGTGGGGCTTGGCATTGGGTAGATACTAAAAAAAAATTTTCTGAATGAATGAATTCCTAGGACTTATTATAGCCAAAATAAGGCATCCCAAACTTTTACTTCCCCACATATCTAGACTACCTCCCAGTAAATTCCACCACTGAAACAAATATGAAAACTAACTCAAGATACTCCAGGAGGAATCAAAGCTTCGAGAACAACAAACATGGAAAACAAAACAACTTTTATGCTCAAACTTTCCAATAGGGTGGTGTCATAGCTAAATGCATTTTGTTCACAGAACAAATCTTTCAAAGATTTACTGGTTAACATTTATGTTGAGTTGCTTAATCTTTTTGTCTCTCTTTTCTCATTTGTAATATGTGAATAATAAAAATCCCTAGTTGCTATGAAGAGTTATGTTAAAATAGTGCATGGCTCATAGCAAGTGCCCACTAAATGTTAGCTATTTTCATTATTTCATAGGTGAAGAGTTTCATTCCTCGATTTTATTAAGATGTCTGGTTGTTACTTAAGTCAGTAAACCAGCCCCCAAGGTCAGTTCCAGCTCAGAGCCTGTGTTTGCATGGCCCTGCACGCTGCGAATGGTTGTCATATTTTTAAGGGATAAAACAAAAAACAAAGAAGAGCAAAAAACGAGCATGCCTAAAATAAGTCTTGCTGGGTTGTTTAGAGAAAAAGGTTTGCCAATCCTTGCCTAAGGATAACAGCTGAAAGACTGCCCCCATGAATGTGTTTGGAATCCTCTAAGCAGCCCATTGCAGCTTCCCTGCAGTTTCCTCCTTTAATTTATAAAGTGTTTGAAATCTTTACCAAGTCTGTAGCTTTGGTGGCTATAAAGACTCATTATACGTCTGGATTGTCCAAGCTGTTGCAGAAACAGAGCAGTGAGGTGCTGAGGCTGTGTTCCATGGGGGTTCAAAAGATTACCCCTGTGACATCTTGCAAAGACAGTGCTATGCAAATGAAGGCAGCCATGAGGAGCTACATTGAAAAGCTTCATGCTAATACTTAGGAAAAAGAGTCGTAAGGGAGGAATACAGTTGACAATCAATGCACCCCCCTAAGCAGAAAGACCACAAAGGGAAAGAGAAGGGAAAGTAGCATTTATTTAGGTACCTAGTATATGCCAGGCATTGTGCTGGATGGCTTCTTTAGCATAACAGCATTTTAACTCTCATACCAGTCCAGTGGGGTGCTTATAATTATCATCCCAATTTTTCAAACAAGGAAACTCTAGTTCAGAGAGGCAAGTGGCCTGCTCAATCAAGGACTCATTCAGACAGAATTGAAGTCCAGGTTAGGTTGATTTATAAGCCCTTGTTCTTTCCTAGAACATAAGGCACTTGAAACTTTGTTATGACGTTTAGAAGTAGCCCAACCCACAGAAAGAAAGGAGTCAATATAGACATAAAGAGCTCAAGAGGTGCGGTGGCTTACACCTGTAATCCTAGCATTTTGGGAGGCTGAGGCAGGCAGATCACGAGGTCAAGAGATCGAGACCATTCTGGCCAATATGGTGAAACCCCATCTCTACTAAAAATACAAAAATTAGCCAGCTGTGTTGGCACACACCTGTGATCCTAGCTACTCAGGAGGTTAATGCAGGAGAATTGCTTGAACCCAGGAGGCGGAGGTTGCAGTGAGCTGAGATTGCGCCACTGCACTCCAGCCTGGCAACAGAGCAAGACTCCGTCTCCAAAAAAAAAAAGAAAAAAGTCAAGAAAGTATTGAAAGCATTTACACATAGGACATAGGTGACTGAACATGAAGAGTGCGCTGGGATCCCAGAAAACTCTCTGAATGTAGGAATGGATGAGATTCCTGCACAGTAGACCAGGGATGTCTTTTTCTTCTCTCTCTCAGATGTACCTGATTTAGAAAAAGTATTGTTCTTAAAAGAAAAAACTTCTGAGATCCATTCCAGCCTTACAATTCTATGGTTCTGTGTTTTGTAGTTTCTGTTGTTTTTATTCATGAAGGGTTTATGATCAGTTGATGCCAAAAAGTTGCAACTCTTGAATGACTTTAGGAATTCACCTCATTAAATGGCTCTGTCACAACCCTGAGCTTGCAGGGTCAGGGCCCAGGTGTTCCAGGGATAGAAAGCTGACATTTCTGCTTCAGCAAAGAGGCCATGATGCAGCCTCTCTGCTTACTTCACACCTAACAGAGGGGAGAGAGCCATGAAACAGAATACTTGACTGACACTGGCTTAAGGAATGATGATGTGTTTGTGTCGCTCTAGTAGATATTTGCCATTTGTGACTGTTCCACATCTTGCCCATATTTTAGTTAAAATCTAACATTACAAGTCCTCCCAGCTCAAAAATAGGAGACTAGAAAACTGGTATTTCCAGACCTCTTCGCAGCTAGACTACAGGCCTGAACTTGTGTTCTGTTTTCGCCATTGAAAGTAATGGCAAAAACTGCAGTCACTTTTCACCAACCTATACCAATCGAATATACCCATGTAAGACTTGGATTCATGAGTGAGCAATGTGAGGGGGTGGCCACATGTGGGCACTCACTATGCCGAGATTCGTCATGGTAGAGGCTGCTACTTCTTCCAAGGAGCCAAGCAGAACTTCTAGCATTCCAGCATGTGCAGAACTGGAGCTGAGAGCAACAGCTATGATGGTGATGCTTTCATTAAAACAGCTCCCAAGACGTGGTTGGACATTGTTCTTGTCTCTGTAGTTTTAAAGCCTGGCTCTCTCTGGCCCTTCTGGAGAGTCTGCAAGTCCCCTAACAACTTTTTAAAATTATTGTTTTTTAAAATTTGAACTAGCCACAGCGGATGCTGTTTGCAATTTAGATTCCTGACCACAGTGGATGCTGTTGTTTGCAATTCAGATTCTTGTCAAGTGACAAGAAGTATGGGGCAGGAATAGGTTATTTCATGGTTGCTGTGGTGGCTCAAAGTATCAGTAAGGATTCAGCCTCTATCTTCCCATGTTTTGTGAGTTTACTTTTTATCTTAAGGTTGGTTGTCTAACGGTCACTGTCAATGACCAAGAAGACTGTCAATGGCTCCAAGTAGCACATCTTCCCAATTTATTTTTCCAAGAGGAAAAGGAAAACAAAAAAGAGGAAGATATCATCAAAATGTATTGTTCCAAGGAGAAAAAGAAAAAGCAGCAGCAGCAGCAGCAGCAGCAGCAGAAAAAGACCTTCCTTCCACCTTATTTTTCACTGACTGGACAGGGTTATAAGGTCACGACTAGTTGCAAAAGGATCTGACAAGGAAGAATGTGATAGCCATGGCAAGCTTAGACAGGGGCTAAGACATTCAGATTCTACTATTAAGAAAGAAGGGAGGGGAGGAGTTGCTGGGTAGGCAACTGATTCCTACCAAAGTCCCACTCCAAGCTTGCTCCCTCTTTGACAAGATCTGGCAATGGGACTATGCTCCTAGAAGACAGAGCTTTCCTAGAAGATTCCCATTCCTTTTTTCCCCAGGCCAACTTCTAGGTGCTTCAGGGCCTTCAGTTGGACCCATGGTCAGAGACCTGGGTTTGAATCTGGCTCTTCCACACCCCCAGTGCAACCTGGGCAAGGGTTTCCTCACTTTTCTTTCTTCATCTGTAATGTGGGGATAGCAATAGCGCTGCCTCATGGGTTGTTGTGAAGACTGAATGCTATAAGTAACACTCAATTCCTGAACATGATAAGCAATAACTATTTTAGGAGGAGGAGGAGTAGTGTGGAGTGTTCTGACACATAGTCCTTCTAGGGAGGGTGACTGACTACACATGTATATAACCCGGTAATTTTAGAAAAGAGGTAGTTGATTCCACGTGAAGGTGAGAGTTTCCACAGATATGCACTTACAGGTGTGTTGCAGAACAATGTTATGTGCATCAGCCTATTTAATCTCATACAACACCTTTATACAGGTGATGACTCAAAGGCTTAAAGATGCTCATGATGGATCTGAAGGAAGAATCTGGTAAGTGTTGGGCAGAATCACTCATCCAGTCTACCTGGGCTCTTTGCATTCAAACTCAGTACCTGGAAACTGAACAGGAATGTCAGTAGCAGATTGCCTGATGACCACTGAGGATTTTCCTGGAGAAAAACCAGGAGCTTTAAGGTGATTTTTCTTTAAGTATCAGCAGCACTGGCTTGTGAAGCAGCAATTTCACATATATGATTAGTCTCCAGAGATTGAAGATAAGGATCATAATACTGGAGAGAAATTTTGAACAACAGAAGAAAGGGCATGGGGTATAAGCTAGGCAACAATGAAATGAGTGACCCTGGGGAGAAGTGGGTTTCCTGTCACTAGGGGTAATCAAGCAGCACATCACCTATAGAGGTGATTCATGCTTCAAATGGAGGCAGGGAAGTAAGGGTGGATGCTTCTGAGGACCTTTTCTGTTCTGAGATCGAAAATTCTGTGAGAGCTAGGGGCAGGGCAACACCAGCCACACAGGAGTTTCTGGAATGGATGGAGAGGCCCTTCCAGCTGAGAGGGGTGCTGAATTTAAAGAGACCCTCTGGAGCCAAACACAGGCATAGACTCCTCCGCTCTTCCCTTAGTGCCTCTGCTGGGAGAATGACTATGAAGTCCTCCAGGTATCCAGGCTTCTCCCTTGAGCATTAGTAAGGGTAGCTTGTTCTGAAAGGGAAGCCGGCTGGCCATTCTCACTGATGGATCTCAGGAATGCCACCACCCTGGAGGCCAGAAGAAACCAATGCATCCTGTCCTCTTGTCAACATTCTTTCCCTCCAACACAACACAGATTAAGAACTTATTTTCCAACAGCCTTTGATGCATTTTTAAACATTTACCCTCAGGATTATTTCTCTTTCTTTCTCTTATCCTCCCAACTTCTAGCCAGCTGATTAAAATTCTAGCTCAGTTGAAATGCTCTTTCAAAGTGGGCCATTCAGAATTAAGCAAAAAGCACTGAACTTACTAGGGGTCTAGCACTTTTGATTAATCTTTAATTAATACTTCACTTTAATTTTCAATGCTACGTTTAAAACACAGAGCTGTGTTCAAACCACAAACTCACTATCTTACCATGTTGAAAGGCAGGACTGTCTGTCAGAGAATAAGAAAAGGGTACTGTGTAGTAGTCTTTTCCTGGAAGTCAGTTTTGTAAAATTTTCACTGATAGACAGTAGTTCTGAAATATGTATATATATATAATTGCAGGCAACCATCTTCTAAAAGATCTAAAGAATCAACTGGGAGAAAATTATGGTAACACAGGGTAAAATAATATTGTACTGTGTTGACATAAATTCATCTTTGTTATTTATCCTGATGATTTTATGTTTTTATTGGTGTATCACATTGCTGAAAATGTGGTTTATAATTTAATTTCCACTGCCAAGTACGGAGAAGCCACTGGAGGCACTGTAATGAGGAAAGAATAGTCATGGTATGACCACGGAAAAGGATGCGAAGATGATTTATGTAACTTTCTTTTTCTATTTGCAGTTCATTAAGTCACTGTCTTTTTGCAACGGCCAAGTGAAAATTAAAGCACTTCAGAGAAGAACTTGGGGTTCAGCATCATTAGGGGAAGAGGAATGGATGCCTTGATGAACTTGTCTATAGAAATCTATAGAGCACAACTTAATCAGCCTTCAAATTGATCTCGGATGCTCAAAGGCAGGTTTAAGACTGAACATATCTTTTTAATGCATATTCTTTCCCTTTGAAAAGCAACATATGATGCATGCATGAGAAGGATTTAGAGATTTTTCCCAGACTTCAGTTCATAAAGTAACTGCATGCAGCACTTCCTGGGATTTCATGGGAAAACAGGAAGAGAATGGATACTCTTCATGGACCTACCTCCTTCCTCAGATTCTCTGTTCATGCCCCTGAAAGACATCATCTGTACAATGGCAATTACTTAGAAGAAAGGGAAGTTGCTTGCTGTCCAAATGATCATAATAAAATCGAGCCACTAACATTCCACTTTAACTGCAGGTTCAGAGACGCCAGCAGACTCCATGCATCTGGGCTGGCAAGGAGCTCTGAGGATCATGTAGCACAGGGTCTCCCTTCTCCATGAGGAGCAGGAGCTTCCACATGAGGCAGGTGACAAAGTAATAAGGCTTTGGTGTCACACAAACGTGACTTTGAACCCATGCTTCTCCACTTACTGCGAGTCCTTGAGCACACTGCTGAAATTAGTTGAGGTCCAGATTCCTCAACTGCTAAAAGGTGCCAATTAAACTTACTTCATATGGTTGTCAAGGGAATTAAAGATACTCATTAGTGGGGACTAGAAGTAATGGCAACCATCCCAGTGTCATGCAAAAGCAGACTTTATTGGGCAAATTTATGGGCAGAGGATCAGTACGACAATTCTATTTGGTTCTCTGACAGAGAGTGGTTCCCAGGAGCTGAGTTGGCCAGACATAGTGTGAGGTTGTGCTCTGGGAATGGGACCAACCCATCCCTGCTACTCTCGCTTTATATAGGAAGAATATAAGAGAATTCTCAAAAAAGCAGCAAAAGCAATCTGACCTTGTGCCCTGGCTGCTCAAGGTTGTTGTAGGTAAACATCTTGCAGCTGGACTTCAGCTTCTCAGGAAGGTATTTATTCCTAGACTGAGGTCAGCCCCCATTTGCAGGTAGTCTAAGCCCCTCCCACTGGAAGAGTTAAGAGTTAACCACAGAGAGTGATACATGCTGGGTACACAAGATGGGGCAGATGCTTTCAACAGTAGGCAGCAAGGTTGGCATTTTAGTGGAGGCTATGCCTTGAAGTATACGGTTGAGAAGAGAGACCACTTTCCCTTGACCCATATATTTTATGAGTCAAGATTTACTTTGTGGCACTTCAGAGGTGGAGCTGCGGCCTGCTGACAACACAGCTGTACTTCTTAAATATCCCAGCTCTCTATGGCTTGCCACTCCCATTCAGCAATCAGGCTTCCCTCCTTGCTACATGGTGAGTTCAGTATAGGCACTGAAAGCAAACTAGCAGAAGGCAAAATGAAATTAGGTTTCTAAGAAAGGTGTTGTTATCTTTGGATTCAACAAAATAAACATTCACATTATACCTCCTTGGTGCCAAGAAATGGAGAAATGGGAGGGGGGGTTAATACCAACAACAGTAATTCCTAATAGTTATTGAGTTTTACTGCCTCCAGGCAGTGCTCTAAGTACTTTATGTGTTTTATAAAAAAAAAAACATATAACACCTGCCTCTGATTTAAGTGGGAAGTCAGCTACTTAAACAACCTAATAGGCAGGGCTAGTGCTCAGTGCCATAAGAGTGTAATAGACAGAATGGTACTGCAGCAGAGAAGGGTTGCAAGGAAGGTCAGAGAAGGTGACATTTGAGTTAGAATGGTAAGACTTAGCCACATAGAAGAGGAATGGAAGGAAGAACGTGAATAAAGGCATGATAATGGTGTTGATGATGATGGTGATTAAGACCCAAGGACAAGGAGAGAAAAGAGAAGGAGGAGCAGAAAAAAAATGAAATAGCATGTAACAGATTTATACTCTCAGCCATCATCAATATACGTCTCAGCGCAGGTTTATGCTTCCATACACACTTTTCATTCATGCACTGGGAAGGGACTGTGAGAAGCAAACACAAATAGGACTACAACAGCCTTTGTTGACTTGGCCAAAAAGCAAGGCATCCTGTCTATAAGCTAAAGGTTGGTGCTCCATTTCTCACTGCCATTTTAGGTAAACACACTGCTAAGGAAAACTGTCGTTACTCCCCTTGTGATCTTTCTTCCCAAGACCCCATGAATCCTTTGTAAATTTGGTGAGATGCTCTATGTAAAAGCACTTTGAAAAAGGTAGCAGAACCCAACATATAGGCAAAATCAGTCTGGTAAAGAAGTCAGGTTCCTCCTTTGCAGTCAGAGCTCACGGGATGGAGGCAGCCATGTCCAAGCTGTCTAAGGGCAGAGGTACCACAGCACATGCACGGGGCACTTGGGTAACCCAGGTCTCCCCCTACTCGCCTGTGGGGAGCCCCCACCCTTCCCCACCAGGTAGTAAAGGCTCTGAGAGAAGAAAAAGACATAGGTTCATTCATTTGCCAGTACTTAACATTTGTGAAGTGCCCAGGTCAAGTGCTTTGGACACCTTTGTTATGGATCTCTCAGTGTATGAGGAAAAGAGACTTGTAAAAAAATAATTGTGTATAACACGCTGAATGTTAGACAACTGTGATGGCACAAAGGAGGGAGGCAATTGATGGAGTGGGGTTTGACAGGGAGGGTGTGGGTACAGCAAATACTCCCCAAAGATGAACATACTTGAGTATAAGAGAGAGAAAGGAGCTTGCTATGCAACTTCATTCTTAGTGTATATACTTAGTTCCTTCCACTGGAAGGTTTTACTTGGCTGGGCATAAAGGAGTAATGAAGGAGGGAAAGTGGGTGTGAGGCTGGGACGTGGGAATGAAATATTGTATGAGCATTTATAATGCCATAAGAAGCAGTACGTATACATTGGTTTGAGTTCAGACCACACACACACACACACACACACACACACACACACAACTTGGGAAGGTCAGTGAAAAATACCGAGGTTAGTGCTATGTAAGCTCCAAGCCTTCGGGAAGATTCTCCAAGGAAGAGGTCCGGAAGGCAAAACAGAATTAGCAGGCCTTTGCACAGCTTTCCTTTGTAAGTCCAGTGTCCAGGAAATATGAACCTCCTCTTTTAGCATTATCCTGGCACCTGTTATAAAAGTAGGACCTTCTTCTACCAATTACTGTAGGGATGACATGAGGGCTGACGTTTCTCAGGGTCTACCCTGTGGCAGATTAAATGGATAGATTGATATAAGTATATAAAATTTCATTTGATTCTCATGACCAGATTACAATGTTGGGTATGAAAGGCTAGATCCATTTCACTGATGTCTGGAAATTGTGGCTTAGAGTTATGAAATAATTATCTGAAGTGACATTGGTGGTACAAGTCAGGATTGGAACCCAGGCCTCCTTTATTCCAAAGCATTTGTCTTTCCCACTATGCAATGTTTCCCTGAAAGCATTAGCTGGAACCACTGCTTCATCAGAGGGCCTTTTGTTTGTGTATGATCAAATGTGAAAATGTAAAATATTTTATATATGTCAGGTACACCTGTATGAGGGATTATTATAGTTATTTGTTATTATTTCAGTGCTATTGAAAACTTTCCATTATTTTTAACTTTTAAATTTTACTTTTGAGTCAGGTCCATGGGAGGCTAGATATTTAGAGTTTCAAATCAGTTAATTATCTAATAAAAATGCAATATAACATCTGCTCTTCAAGTTAACATTTCTTTTCTCCTGGTCAAGGGCAAATTTGGATGATGAAAGCATTTGTACATTCTCAGACTCTGAAATCCTGACAGTGATATTTATCACCACTGATTTAAAAATTGGAGGGCAAGTGTCTTGAAGCATTTTATCTTTCCAACATATAATTAATTACCTTGTTTAAAACTCTTATGAAGTAGGTGGTGCAGGTATTATGATCCTCATCTTACATTCTTCCACTAATTCATTCATTTTACAAATATACATTAACAGATTTAAAAAATTTAAGCCCCAGGGAGATAGTTGATTTACCTCTAAGTCAACAGAAGAAGCAAATGACAGACTGAAATCAAGATTCCTGGCTCTGTGTTCCAAACTTAGGGCATTTCTACTAAACCATCTTGCCCGAGTCTCAGTAATAACCTAT
Source organism: Colobus angolensis palliatus (assembly GCF_000951035.1). Taxonomy (NCBI): domain Eukaryota; kingdom Metazoa; phylum Chordata; class Mammalia; order Primates; family Cercopithecidae; genus Colobus; species Colobus angolensis. The sequence continues at coordinate 5,998,773 of NW_012118488.1, forward strand.
GCCTTTTGTATATATACCCTTGATATCTTAATGTCCTGGCATATTTAATATTTCTATTGTAGACAAGATCCTGATGGAACCAGTAGCATCTAAATCCACACCTATTTGCCTCCAACCCCCCACCTCCATGAAAATGTGGCTCTTAGGACTGCTGTAGCTTCAGCAATCCTGAGAAATAAATATATGAAGTGGCTTGTGCATTAACTCAATTACAGGGGATGGGACTGCTTAATTGCCATGAGGCGCCGAATGCAGTCAACACTCAGAGGAAAAGAGCCTTGTTTCTTGGTTTCTTTGAAGACTGACAATTATTTTGTGGAACTACTTCATGCATTATCAAAACTTCCATAGAAATTCAATGAGACACTGCATAGTAAAGCAAGAGCCCTTCCCCTTTACATAGCAAATATCTCTATATACATACCCTGTACTTCTCAAACACAAAGAAGATGGTTGGAAAACACACAGTTATGCTCAAGGGAGCCTGCAGATTAGTTCTCCAGCACCTTCCATGACCCTGCTCCTGCCCTTCTCATCTCCACTTCTCCCATCAAAGATTGAATCACTCCTACTCATCTACCATCATTGTGCCCTGTATAGACCTCTATGAATAATAAAGCTATTTTGTTTTCATTTTTTATTTTCTTTCCTACAAAATGGTGTGCTTACCACCAAAGTCAGAGATTGATTTGTTTTATTTTCATTTGCAGTCTTGATGTCTAACACAGTACCTAGCACAAGGCAGGCACTACAAAATGTTTGTTGGAAGAGACACAAATGCCTAAAATCATGGTTTCCATCCTTAGTTAATTACATGTTCATTGTTAAGCAAAAGAAGCAACAGGCTTTGAACACATCCAGTGCTTCCCTACTATGTGCAGAATGTTGTGATTAAAAAGGCACCACCTTGGCCGGGCGCGGTGGCTCAAGCCTGTAATCCCAGCACTTTCGGAGGCCCAGGTGGGTGGATCACAAGGTCAGGAGATCGAGACCATCCTGGCTAACACAGTGAAACCCCATTTCTACTAAAAATACAAAAACATTAGCCGGGCGTGGTGGCGGGCACCTGTAGTCCCAGCCGCTGGGGAGGCTGAGTCAGGAGAATGGCGTGAACGTGGGAGGCAGAGCTTGCAGTGAGCCGAGAACGTGCCACTGCACTCCAGTCTGGGTGACAGAGAAAGACTCCGTCTCAGAAAAAAAAAAAGAAACAGGCATTACCTTGTAAAAGGGGCAGTTAAAAACAGAAATGATGTAAAAAATTCATTGACTTATTCCTCAGATATTAGGTAAGTACTCATTCTGCTCCAGGTATGAGCTGATAACTAGACATATAAAGTAATGACAGGGGACCCTGGAGGGGCTTGTAGCTTGGTAGAAAGAGATTGGCCTATAATCAACTAACTAAAATAAACCAAAGTCCTAAATGGGAAGAAGACTGAAATATAAAATTAGAAAACTTTGGAAGAGAGGCAAATATAGCTCTGGCAAAGGAATCCACAGGAAAATCAATTCCAGGAATCAGCAATGCACAGCTAGTCAATGAGCAATGGGTCTCTAACATTTAGATAAAGCGTTACTCGGGGTCAGACACTGTTGCAAGTTTCTTCCTTCTATTGTATCATTGATTCCTTACGCTTACCCTAGAAAGTAAACACCCGACTCCCTTTACAGATAAAACACAGGATCATGTGCATAAAGTAAATAGAGTATAGTGGTTAAGTATACCCGTTTTGGAGTCAGGCAGAACTAGATTTGAATATTGGGTCCATAACTGAACTGTGTGACCTTCGACAAATCATGTTAAGCCTCAAGATTTTCACCGGGGAAAGTGGCCTCACTGGTGAGGCAGGTAGAGTGTTTAATACAGACCCCACTAAGTGCTGACTATTTCTTCAGTTTGAGAGCACACCACTAGCAAGGATCAAGATAGGGTTTCACACTCAGGCTTTATCACAGAGCTCCTGCTATTTTTACTGAGTTTGTTGCCTTTCTGGGCAAACTAGATAATTGACATGCATTCATTAGATGTCTGATGTGGACAAAAAGGCAGAATGCAGTTCTTCTGATTGCATTATTAGGGCATTTCTGTCCTGACAACAGATTTTTTGTAATGTACTTGAACTCTGAACCCAATCCCAACCTTTAATACACACACACACACAATATAGTTTCTTACATCTATAACAACACAGAGTTGGTAGGTGACAGATAAAGGGAGGGAGAAATTAAGACTCTTTCCTGTGTTTTTGACTTTGGAGAGTAGGTCTTAACTTGAGGATGGGAAGGATGATGATTGCAGTTTTGAATATATTGGGTCTGAGATTCCCATGGATCATACAAGTACAGAGGAAAGTACAAACGGAGAAGCTATCATCTATAGGAAACTGACTATGAGATAGAAGGCCAAGAAGCTTTGAGTATGAAAATACAATATCAAAACCACAGCCAAAAGGAAGTGTGGCTGTGGCTATGACTACAGACCAGCACTGAAACCAAAGCAACAACAGAGGCAGACCTCAGGGAGAATAAACTCACAGTTTATCATTTAAGAAACAGAAAGCAAACCAGAGCTGAGTCCTTTTCATGAGACCCACGTGGTTGCTCAGAAGCAGAGCTGAAGTAATATTCTCGAAGGCTAAGTGACAGGAGTAGAGAGAGATGGTAATGACCTTCAGTTTTTTCAACCAGGTAGTCAGGATCCTGCTTTCCAGGAGAGAACCAGTTTCTGATATGCCAAGTCCCTTTTGTTTGCCCATAAGACAGACTAGTTCTTTTGGTTCCTTCCATTCCCTTTCCTATAGCAGCATGTCCAGACTTCACCCTCCCACACCAACCTTAAGCCTTCAGTCCACATGTCATTCATAGTTGCTATCTTATGTGACTGTGTGTAGATACATATTGATAGTTAATTTTTTTTTTTTTTTGAGACGGAGTCTCACTCTTTCGCCCAGGCTGGAGTGCAGTGGCTAGATCTCAGCTCACTGCAAGCTCCGCCTCCCGGGTTCACACCATTCTCCTGCCTCAGCCTCCTGAGTAGCTGGGACTACAGGCGCCCGCTACCTCGCCCGGCTAGTTTTTTGTATTTTTTAGTAGAGACGGGGTTTCACCATGTTAGCCAGGATGGTCTCGATCTCCTGACCTCGTGATCCGCCCATCTCGGCCTCCCAAAGTGCTGGGATTACAGGCTTGAGCCACCGTGCCCGGCCATACTGATAGTTAATTTTCATAGCCCCCTTTCCTGGTTTCATGGCCTCCACACACAGCTATAACACTAGTATTGTCTCTAACTCTGGCAGCATCTTCCCCAGTAAACCAGTGTGCAAAAAGAGTACATCTTCTTTGCTAGTGACATTTTACTGACTGGTGCTTATGGTAGTGTTTCTGGTGCACATCTGGCTCTTCCAAAGGGAAATTTCCAGTGTGAGTGTGGGAAGACAAACCTACAAATAAACTCCAATAAATAGGATAAATAGCAGGATGTAAGCACAAGGTTTCATGAGAAATTGGACTAGAGTTCATTGCACTTCAGAGAAACCTTGGCTAGTCTTCAAAATCACCAAGTAAACATGGGCAGAGGCTCCCTCCAAGCAAAGCCTACAGTATGGGTTGATTTATTATTTTGGCTACTTTTTCAAATCGCTTTGGCAAAAGGAGCAGAAAACCTGGACTTTAACCAGCTTAAATTTAAGATTTATTATTTCCCAGAGCAAGGTGTCCACAGGTCAGGAAAGCTCCGGAGAGGGTACGTTAAGACATTGACCCCACTTCACTGTGATCCTGTCTTCCTTTCCAAGTTTTGCTTCATCAGCAGTTCCAGGCATCATATCCAGGCATGCCAATGACAAGAGGAAGAGAAGGGGCTGTCTTTTCCTTCTGCCTCTTTTTAAGACCAAATAAATATTTCTCATAAATGCACTGACACTTTCTCATTTCACTGGTCTGAACAAGGTCTGTGTGCATAGCTCTAAACCTAGTCACTTATAAACAGTATGGGATTCCTATGATAGTCTTAGACTATTCGGAATTTGTCCCCCAAGGGGGGATAGAGTCATGTTTTCTGAGAGGGCCTACCTGAACAAAATGACTACTCCATCAATGAAGAAGAGGAGGTCAGATTTTAAGTGTATAGCCAACAGCATCTGCTACAATTACTCTCTACATATAATACTATATTTTTTTTTTAAAGAGAAAAAACAAAAACAATCACAAAGGATGCTATTAGAATAGGACCAGGCTCAAGAAGATACACTGATTCTGGGACAAGGAACTCTGCTTATGGACCACGTGACACAGTTACAGAGAAAATCTGAAGATCTAAAGAACTGGCTGCGTGTGAGCAACAGCTGCAGAAATGTAAAAATGTCTCCTGTTTATCCATTAAACACTACTGAGATTGAGCACTGCGCCATGTCAGATAACTCTGTGTTCACTATCACAATGTGTGCAGTTTTAGAGTGAGCAGTCAGTATATGTTACATCACGTGCAGTTTTAAAAAGTCACGGTCACTAGGTTTACTTGTTGGAAACATATCCTTGTAAAAGATAAGGCATGGTTGGCATGAAACTCTTTCACATATACACTTACACAGAGAAATATGTATAACTGATTATTTTTCATTCATATTAAACTTTTTTTTTTTTTTTTTTGCTTTTAGTAAGAGTCATATCAATGAAAATGGAAACATTTAGTCTGAGAAAGTTAACAGTATATGGTATGGAACCATACAACCTGACCCCATATCTTCAGCTGGCTTTAAGTTTTTATAAATGAACTTCTGAGAGACAACCAAAAATTCATTTCTGTTGCAGAAAAATGTGCAGAATGGGAGCTACGAATGAGTTATTTCCAAAAGTTGAACAAGCAGAATGCATATATGCAGGCTTATTAAGTTACTTGCAAATGGTAAGTACACTGACCATCTCCATTGCTAAAAATCCATTGTGAATGTGTTGAAGCTGGGATTGATAGAGATACTGAAATGACGGCCAAAATTCACCCAGAAACAAGCTAAAGTGAAGGTTAAAGAAAAACAGCTGCAGAAGAAACAAATCATGGAGACATCTCCGTCAATGGAGGCAATCTGTTCTTGAAGACAGCAAGGAACTCCAGGCATCCAGCACATTCCAAGTGGGTAAAGTGGGACTGGAGTGGGTTGCTGTGGGAAGGAACCATTCTCTAAAGAAAGGCAGACAGCTTCTCATGACTGGGCCTCTAATATTTGGCTCAAAAAACTTACTAAATTGACGACTCCGTAACTACACAGCCTTTGAATAAACCATGACATTTGTAAGAAAAGACATCCTGTCATTTATTTTTGTTACACTGGTTTTTGCCTTGCACACTGGTTTAAGACTTCATGGGACTTTTGAAGAACAAATTTTAGATCTCTGCTACAGGGCAGGTTAAAATGAAACGGAATAATCCAGTTGGGGTCGATTTTTTTCCCCCACGTGAAGTCTCCCTTGGAATCAGGGTACCAGATCTTCTCTTGGTTATCTGAAATGATGTGTGCTCATCTTTAGTAAAGAAGTTCATGATGCAATTAGATCCTAGTAATAGTGTCTAATTATGTATGCCAACCTTTCCCTACAGCAATATACTTCCCTTCAAAGTAATTCTAATATTATTACTTTTTATGGTATTGCATTAGAGAAGATAGAAAGATTTTAATGATATCTTTAGGAGGATAGAAGCGTAGCTGTAGAAAGAAGAGAAAAATTCAGGGAGTTCTTATTGCCTGGTTTTCATGATAGGAGTCTCCACTGTTGCAAACTTTTACAGAAAAGTAAATTCACAATAGCATGAAAATAGTCGCCACTGAATTGACCACTTATAAAGTCTGTCCCCATTCAAAATCAGTCTCGACTTAACACTGGAATCTTAGTCAACATCATAACTGATCTCTCACCAACTTTTATAAAATAGTCTTATAAAAATGCTCTGTAAATTGATCATAAGGTAAATTTTTAAATTTCCCCCAGAAATGGGAGATTCATGAAGTTTAAAAAAGTGATATTGAAGAGCTGCTGGAAGCACATGCAGAATTATTGATATGACAATGTGACAGAAACATTACTCGAGCTTATTTGAAGAAGAGGAATTTTTAAGGATAATGATAGTTTAACCTTTTAGAAAAGAATGCCATGAATACCAATAGAACTGGGGAATATTGCTAAAATACCTGAAATTTGCAAAATAACCCTTTTTATAAGGTTGAGAAAGTCAAACTTTAAGTAAAGAATATGTTGTGAAATCATGTAATTTTTATCAGAAAAATTGCACCAAAAGTTGAAACAAAACATGACAATTTATCCTTCAAGAATTAGTGAATAGTTATATTTATTACCTGAAATATTTTTCAAATTTAAGTAAAATATACTAATTTTTAAATACATTCTCAGTGTAAAGTCCAAGTCAAAATATTTTCACTCATCTTTAAATGAATTTTGGTTTTCATTTTAAGATAACTCACTTAAAATAGCCTTTTCTAGGTATCCATTGTCATTAAATAACATGGAATGTCTGTAAATATTCTTATCTCTTTTCACGGAGCCACACAACCTCATGAGACCAGAAAGTCCCAGCATAACAGGTATCTGGAATGGAAGTGTGACACTGTGCTTGAGGTAGTTCCAAAATATGTCCACAAAATTTTTGATACTTCTCTCTTCAAGAGGCAGAGCTTAATTCCCCTCTTCTTGAGTGTGGCCTGGACTTACGACTCAGTGGTAATTAATAAAACAAAACAGAAATGACGGTGGGTAGAGTGGACTGCATAGAAACACCCCCACCCACCCCACAAATTTGATGTCCATCCAGAACCTCGGAATATGACCTTAATAGGAAATAGGGTCTTTGCAGGTATAATTAGTTAAGATGAGGTCATTATGGTTGGCCCTAATCCAATGACTGGTGCTCTTAGACAAACAGATATACCGACAGAAGACAGCCATGTGAAGATGGAGGCAGATATGGGAATGATGCATCTACAAGCCAAGGAATGCCAAGGGTTGATGGTGGCCACCAGGAATGAGGAGGATGCAAGGAAGGATTCCTCCCCTAGAACCTTCAGGGGGAGCACAACTCTGCTGACATCTTGATTTTGAATGTTTTACCTCCAGATGTGAGAGGGAATAATTTTTTTATTGTTTTAAGCCACCAGTTTGTGGCACTTTGCTATGGCTGCCCTAGAACATCAGCACGGGAGATAACTTCAAAGACTGTGATACAAAGGCACTGAGGCTTCCTCCGTGCTCACTCTCTCTTGGATCTCTCACTCCAGTGGAAGTTGGCTGTCAAATCTTGAAGTTACTCAAGCAGCCTGCAGAGAGGCCCTGTGGTGAGGAACTGAGCCTCCTGCCATGGCCATGTGAGTGAGCCATCTTGAAAGTAGACCTTACTTTTGAGGAGCCCTGAGCCAGAACCCCAGTGAAGCGACTTCCAAATTCCTGATCCACAGAGACTGTGGTAAACTAAATATTGTTTTAAACCACAGAGCACTGGCATAATTTTTATGCAGCAATAAACAACTAATACAGTCCCCTTTGTTCCCTCAGATCCAATTTCCCCAACTCAAAAGTATACTCAAAATGCACTCAGCATTGAACAGATCCTTCATCTCCCAAGGCTCTGATAACTTTTCATAACTTTATTCCTACTCCTTGTCCACCTCTTTTCCTGACAGGATAAAAAGTGGGCTTCTTTCTTGCACAGAACACTCTGTCATATAGGCTCATCATCTCTGATATGTGAAGATTCTAAATAAAGGGCGACTGCCTTCTGTGAATGTGATTTATTCATTTTATTACCTTAGATGTTTCAAAAATGATCTGAAGTTTCTCATATTCCCTTGAAAAATGCTCATGGGCATGAATGCCAACATTGGCATTCTATCCAGTAAGCTTTAGAGGACATTCAAGGGAATTCACGTATCTACGTAAACAGCTGGTCTCTGGTCTCCCTGATCCCTCAAGAGTTCAGTGAGGGCAGTTTGCTGCTTCAACAGTTTTTCCAGTGAGGAAGGGAGAGGATACCTCACCATGGAGCAGAGAAAATGGAACCACTTATGGACATACCACAGGTCTACAGAGGAGGCATTGGTCTTTTGCCCGATTTCACCCAAATTTATCAAGTGCCTGCCATGCACTGGGCACAATATGTTAAAGACCCATCATTATGAATCAGGAACCACTTTTCAGGTGATAAATGCATCCATCCAATGTTGAAGAAGGAAAGGTCAGAGCAGGAGAGGAGAAGCAAATCCACTTATACAGCAGCCTCAGAACTGTAGGCTCACACCCCTTGGATGAATAGACAAGCTCTGATAACTGAGTGTGGAAACCCTGAGCTGGGGCCGCCTACGGTCAGAAATGCCAGCCAATCTTATGTGCCCATTGTTGCACAATGATCTAAGAGCTTTACAGATATTAGCCCTGGAAATCCTCATAACAACCTTAACAGGTAGGTACTGTTATTATCCTCATTTCACAAATAAAGACACTGAGGCATAGTAAGAGGCACAGGTGACTTTAAAGCTGGGCAGTCTGGCCTCAGGCCATGCCCCTCCATATGAATCTCTCCATAGTCTTTTGAACACCAGCAAAAAGGATGTTTTACTCTTTACTACATCTGATTTGGAATTTTGATAAAAATGACACGAGGCAGAATTTCAAGCCTTTTAAGCAAATCATGCAAGTCTAATGCTGTCGAGCTTGCTCTACCACTGTGGGCTGGTTTGGGTCTGTGCTGGGTAGATATGTTTTAGAAAAGCACACGATGGGAGGCAGACTCAGCTATTTTGTGATCATGCCCTAAAATGGTCAGGAAGCCAGTGGCTGACATGGATCAAAGTAGCACTGTGAATAAGTCTAAATAAATTTTAATGTAATATTTTGGAATGAAATTAATTAGGTGTGCTGATAGTTGCCTAGTGGTGTAGGCAGATCAGTACAATGTGGAATAATATGGATAGTGTAGTGTTATATAACAAACCCAAAACCATCCTATGACGCCCTGGATGACAGCTAGGGAATCTCTGGAGCTCAACATAGATTTACTTTAAATAGAGGCTGGTAACTAAAAGAGAGTCTGAGTCTCACATCAGCTGCACTGCATCAGCCCTCTCTCCTTAATCTGTGGCTCCAAATAATTTTGTAAGTAGCTAAAATTCTGAACCCACCCAAGAATAATACAATCAGACAACTAATACTGCAATCTTTCCTCTCTCAGGGAAATCACTCCAGAAGGCAAATGAAGTAGTCTCCTTTTTAAGCCTCCTCTGCTTTTCTGTTAAAGTTTGTCTCATTGCAGGAATCACATCAGCTTTTGACAGCGTGGGGGTGGTGAATGGACTTCTGGATATTTAGAGAATGCCGAAGTCCTTATATGTCTGTTATTGCAGTGTACCTTTGAGTACAGTCTCCCCAACTTTTTTCAATATCATGGTCACTTGGGATATGATAATAACGCATTTCACCTAATTCCAAAATGCACTTTTTTGCATGATAAAATCTCTTAAGTTGGGATATATCTTACAATTGTGAGCACCTTATAATTGCTGTCATCTTGGCAGCAGGAACATGGTACATAAAATCATCCTGCTTCCTACAATGGCTGGAATCAGTGGGATATGGTATGTGTGCAGCATGCAGGGGTAAATGCATTAGGCTTCATCTGGTTGGAGGCAGCCATCCAGGGATCTCTGTCACCAAAGCTTCTAGCCAGCACTCCTTGGGGACTGAGAAGCTCAATCTCTCAAGTGCATCTGTGATTCATCTGTGATGCTTCAGGTGTGTGTCCTGAGACTTGTCTCCCTCAGTCTGAGCCACCCTATCTGTAAAACAGAGATCAGAACAGCACTTTCCAGACAAGACCTTTTGGGGACCTTCTACAACTTTATGTACACAAAGTACCTTTCATAGAATCCGACATCATGGAATTTCAGTTACTTCTATTGGCTTTACAGAGCCAGGGCTAGGTTAAGGCAATTGAGGCATTCACCTGGGGCACAAAATTTAAGAGGTGACAAAATCTCAGTGATTGACATAAATAATATTTTCATGCAATATTTTTAAAAACCAAAATTAATGCAAGAAAGGAAGAAAAAATAAAAGTTTTAAACAGAGGCAGGATCCAGCTCTTCATTCTGTTGATGCATCTCATTGACTTATCCTGGTCTCAGTCCTTTCAGATCCTGTCCTGAGCATTTAAAATATTGCATTAAAATACTATTTATCTTGATTACTAAGTGTTTTGGTGTCCCCTTAAATTTTGCATCTGAGGCTTGTGCCTCACTCCCCTCACACTCATCTTGACTCTGGTGACATTTCTGATGCATCTGATGATTGTTTCTAATTGTGCCTAAATTGGTCTGATATTAACTATCTGTTGACTCATACTCATTCAGCAAGCCTCCAATCTGTTCCAGGTGCTGTGGCAGGCAATGGACACAGCACTGACCTGTGGAGAATGCACATAAGCAAACAAACATGTGCCATATATTCTTTAGGGCTGTCGTGAATGCATCTACTCATTGATTCATCCCAAAATGTTCAGGAAGCACCTCCTCTGAGTGTGCCCAATATGAGCCTGGGACAACTGGAGTCACAGGAAGAAAATAGTCACTATGTGAGTCAGTATTTCCTTACAAAACATTTATAGTGGCGGGAGGCAGTCGTGAGAAATCCTTTTGGAACTAAAAAAATTGCTGTGGGCAGGGCATGGTGGCTCATGCCTGCAATCCCAGTACTTTGGGAGGTCAAGGCAGGAGAATCACTTGAGTCCAGGAGTTCTTGACCAGCTGGGGCAAAATGGTGAGACCCTGTTTCTAAAATAATAATAAAAATAGCTATGGTCTCAGCTACTCAGGAGACTGAGGCAGGGGAATTTCTTGAGCCCAGGAGGCTGAGGCTGCAGTGAGCTGTGTTTGTACCACTGCATTCCAACCTGGGTGACAGAATGAGACTGACTGACTGACTGTCTCTCTCAATATCTATCTATCTATCTATCCATCCATCCACACACATATAAAACTAAGTATTTTGGAGTCCCTTTAAATATACCTTTAAATATATGCAGTTGTGGCCAGCTCACATGCATCACCTACCACAGTGTCTAGCACATAAGATACACTTAGTAAAATGTTTGTTGAATGACTGTTCAAATAAATGGCTTCCTATAAGTAAGATGGAGATGACGAGGTTACACTCTGCCCACCTAGAAACCCTTTGAGTGCCCTGGATGCTGGAGGGCTTGATGCAACAGAAAGATCTGTGGTCAGTAGATCTGAGCTTGAAACCTGGCTTCACCATTCATTAGCCATATGACCTTGGTCAATGTATTTAATCTTTCTGCAACTATTTCTTTTAATAAGGTCAATACTACCAAATGTGCAGGTCTTTAGTGAGATTATAGATCTGCAAAGTGCTTCATAAAGAATCTGCCTCATAGAAGGAACTTGGTGGATGTGCATTTCTTTCTTTTCTATTTTGTTTCAGAACTTGATGGAAGAAAGTAGAGGTCAGAAAGGCTGAGTGAACCCCAGGCAAAGAAAACCACTTGGGAAACAGGCAAAGAGATTTCACAGCTGCTGTCATGCCAAGGGCTCTGACCACACCAAGAATGAGACCACTCTGTTTCTTTGCATTAATACCCCATAAGCAAGTTGGATATGGGATGTGAATAATTCAAGTCCATTTCCACAAGACAGTCACAGAAGGATTGGCTTCTTCAGGAAAGATGCCAAACTGGGGTCTTTAGAAACAGCTTCCCGAAGAAATGCTTCAAGGACAGGGAAATACACATGCTGTAAGCAGGGAAGTCCTGAATGCTACGGCAGAGATGCAAATTGGGGCTGTGTCATGAAAACAAAAGTTAAACCATAAAACGTCACTTTACATGCAGTTTAAGAGAGATCTATGAGAAATAAACTTTAGGAAACTGCTCACATATATCAGTGTATTACAGGTGCCTGGAAAAGCATTTCTATGAAAATATGCAGCATGGCATATGTATAAATCTGTCCTGAGTTTTATGGTTTCATATATAGAATCATAATGTATATAAAGTAGAGGAACACAGAGATCCAGTTTATTGCTTTAACCCATGCTAGTCAAATGGTCTTGGAATAATCCACAGAACTTATGCAGCATCAAACAAGTACACTCACCACCTAGAGGAATGCCAGCAGCAAAGGCAGGTCTGTCTGCATGCATTTTGTAGGGTGGCAAGTGGGTGGAGAACAGACTGAGATTTCTTGACCACTTGCAGTGGGTGAGGTCTCTGATAAGCACATTACATTCATTCTCTCACTTCAACCTCCCCATAACTTTATGAGGCAGGTACTACTGTCTCCATTTCATGGATGGGAGAACCGACAGGCAAGAGGTTGAGTTACATTTGGAAGGACACATAGGCAGCAGATATTGCACTGAAATAGAAGCCTCATGAAAGCAAGGGCCTTGCACACCACTGTATCCTCAGCTCTTAGAACAGCGCCCAGCACTTAGTAAGTTCTCGGTGCATGTGTTGAGCAAGTGAGTGAAGTTGGCAAACCTGAATTCAGCTGACTTTTTGTCTGGTTTCTTCCCATAGAATCTTTGCAGTGATGACAGGAATGAAGCAGCTTATTTGTTCAGGAGAGCAGATTCATGCGAGTGCAGGGTGAGCTGCAGCCTCTGACAGGGCAGTTTATGGAGACCCTTTGGGAAATCACAGTTTAAAGGGCAAGCTGCCCCTTCTTCCCAGTGCCTGCCCTGACCATTCCTGCAGACCACGCTGCCATACTGATTTCTCCCTGTGCTCACATAGTTGCTTCTGAGGAGCAAAGGGGAGGCAGCATGGAGTCTAGAAAGACCAAGATGCATGGGGGCAGCAGATCCAGTTCCAAGCCTCAGCACTATCACTTATTAGCTGTGTGACTTTGGAGTTATCACCTAACCCTATGAAATGAGTACATCAATGCCCATCTTACTATCTTCTAGGCTGGACAAGCTTCATAGGCTAGATAGTGCCCAACTCCACAGCCTGTAACCTATGATGCAAACAGTGGCCCCTGAAGTTGTTCAACACTGTGGTCCTGCTCCTGGATGAGGACAAGGGTACACAGCAGAAAGAAGGCACAAACAGAGCCAGCCAAACCTGTGTTCAAACCTCAGCTCTGCCATTCTCAAGCTGTGCCATCTTGCCTCAGTTTCCTCCCCTGTAAGTGGGAATAAAAGAAATGTGTACCTCATGGATTGTTTTGAGGATGAAATTAATTAATACATGTAAAGCATTTGGAAGGCATGTAGCAAGTGAATGACAAATATTTTATGGTTATTTTAAATTTATGATATAATTTTACTATTTTTTAAAATTCTATATTGAAGCAACTTATTTTAGCGTCTTTTCCTGAACAGAATGGAAGCTTCTGGAAGTCAAGGGGTGTATCCACTTATCCACATATCACCCTTTGTCTAGTGATGGGCAAATACTGGGTTCTTGGTAAATATTTGTTGAACTAATCTGAACCAGCTTTTGTCAAATAAAATCCCTAGTCTCTTTAGCCATGTTTCCTCATGAATTACTTTTTCCTGCTTCAAACATTGGGAAATTTGAGCCAAACACTTAACTTATTTTAGTTAAAAGGTTTAGATTTCCCTGAACTTCAGATTTGGCTAAACTTTCTTTCCCCACTTTCAGTTCCATAAATCCTAGTATTTTGAAAGAAATTAAGGAAAAGCTCTCTATCTGGCTGTTAGCCAGAAGTCCACACATAATAAACACTTCTATTTGAAATGGCTTTACAAAATCTGTTGCTCTTCTCCTTTGGGTCATACAATTAAGTAGAAGAAATATAAAGGCAACACTTTCTACCGAGGACCCAGCCAGCATCATGCAGCCTTTAAATCTTTCAGGACCAGTGTTAGAATCAGGGCAGCAGCACTGGGTTTGTCACTTGCAACATTCATTTGCCCATGTTTGCAAGACAGTATCAGCGTGGATGGACACTCAACCATGATCGCAGCCCAGTTCCATTCAAACAGATTTCAGCTGCACCGAGTCAGAGGAGAGGAGATCAGGTTTGTCTGTGTTCTCCACACTATAACAGTAAGTGGAGGTGAGAAACTGCAGGCAAAAAAGCCTGCCATGGTAAGTTGCCAGAGAAACCACAGGCAAAAAAAAGCCTCCGTTAATTTTCTGAAATACTTAGGAATTTGGGTAATAATTCTTAAGCAGTAAATATGTGTCACATATAGTACTATTATAGTACTACTAGGCACTTGCTTATATGCTAAATTCAGTCATCATGGCAGTTAAGGTAGGGATGATGAACCTTCAGATCACAGACTCAGAGAGGCAAAGTAATTTTCCCAAAGTCACACAGCTGAAATTTAAGTCCAGGTCTGAATCTAAATGCCCTATGCTGAGTTAAACACTTGGGCCCTGGAATCAGAAGGATCTTGATGTAAATTCTAAATCTGCCTCTTAGGAGCTGTATTGTTTGGGGGAACCTATTAAACTTTACCAATATCATTTCTACCACATGGTAAAAAGAGAATAAGAACTCCATTCATCTTATAGTGTTGTTGTCAAGGTTAAGTGAGATTTGGCACCTGAGTGTCTCAGCACAATGTTTGCCACAAAGTAAACAATTAATCAAGTTCAGATTATTTATTACTACTTTTTAAATTTACTACTCCTCCATTATGCTACTTACATAATTCAGAACTCTCCCATTCTCTTAATTCTTAAGAGAACAATGGCTTTACAAATGTTTAATTTAGAAACCCTAATTCATCTAAGCTGTTTTATTTAAATGAAGATGCACTCTATTTAGAAATAGGGGGGCTTTATCCTATGTCTTTGGAAAAATTGAAAGGGGACAAGTGGATAGCTAAACAGAGCTTGAGTCTACTGAGAGACAGTAAACTGAATGCTAATATATTTGTTGTTTAATAAAAGAGAGAATAGTTTTAAAGTCCCAATGATGATATTTAACTGCATAATAAGCCCCACGGAAACTGCTAATTGGGAGTGGGGTGATGAAATACTGCAGCGATCTAATGCTGAAAGTCTTGGCGTTGCCACCTGGTGTCCCTGCTCCTCAGGCTGTTCTGTATAAGGCTGGACAAGGGCTAGTCTGTGGGGCACGGCCTGGAGCTTGTTTGCTGTCCCTGCGCTGGTCAGGGGCCTTGCTCCATGTGCAGGGAGTTCTGGGTACTTAGAATGTCCGTCCCAGTGATTCCTTTAAGCAGATATGGCCTGCCTATATAGGAAGTGCCCCAAACCCCAACAGAGGCACTTGCCCATGCTGTTGGATTTAGCCCAAGTCACCTCTTGGTGCATTTACTCCAATCTGTGCTTCTTTCTACTCTTGGTTCCTCAGTTCTCCAGACTCGTTAGCTCTTTTTGTCCACTGTAGGATGCCCTGGTGATGTGGTTTGGCTCTGTGTGCCCACCCAAATCTCATCTCAAATTGTAATCTCCACGTGTCGAGGGAGGGAGGTGAATGGATCATGGGGGCGGTTTCCCCCATGCTGTTTTTGTGATAGTGAGTGATTCTCATGAGATCTGATGGTTTTATAAGTTTTGACAGTTCCTCCTTCACATGCTTGCTCTCCTGCTGCCTTGTGAAGAAGGCATCTGCTTCCCCTTTTGACATGATTGTAAGTTTCCTGAGGCCTCCCCAGCCATGTGGAACTGTGAGTCAATTAAACCTCTTTCCTTTATAAATTATCCAGTCTCAGGGAAGTTCTTTATAGCAGTGTGAAAACAAACGAATACATCTGGCCTTGGTGACCTGTTATACAGGCATGCTTTATGACTCAGTCTCTGCACCTGCTCTCAGACACACTTCAGATGTTTACCTTCTGGTCCTACACTTGGCCATGGATGAGAGGCACCTTCTGCTTGCCAAGATTCTCAGGGAATGTTCAGCCAGTTGGCTTGCTCAACAGTTTTCTTTCTCCACCCTCCTCAGGAGGTTACTCTGACCAACGAGTGGTCCCTGGTGAGAAACTGGGGCCAAGTAAATGGGTTCACAGGCCAGGGGTGGCAGCAGTTTCAGCCCTGCTGGACATTGTTAATGTTCAGTGAGGTCAGTCTTTGGTCATGCAGGAGACCTAGGATTAGGACCAGGCATTGGGAAGGAAAGACAGAGTTGTGGGTGGGAAATGCTTCTCCAGAGGAGAGTGAAATGCATGTCCATGCAATTTGTAAATGAACAGGATGCACTCAACCTCTTGGCTTTATTACTAGTGGCACGAGTAGTTTTCAGGGACTAGTTTTGTGGGCAGCTCCCCTTTAGCCTGGGAAACATGCATGAAGAGATGAGATGGCTGAGGAGTCACTTCCTAATGACAGCAGCATCTAAGGAAGGTGAGTTCTGCTCAAGTCATCATCCCAGGACTGTGGAGGGTCCCTGGAAGGCAGAGGCATCAAGTCTGTGGTTCCCCTTTCTCTCTCCTAGAAGATGGTGTATGGTACAAGGTACTCTAAAGGCTTCTGGCCACATGGCTTATGACCTAAGAGAAGGAACTGGAGCATATTCAAAGCTCACTGTGGTGCCCACAGAGTATTAAGCAAACCAGGGAATAATGTGATCACTCATCTTTCCTTAGCATTTGGTGTGTGTTGAGTTAGGGTCCCAGTGCTTTATCCAGCTCAGCTCACTTAAACCTCACAAGTACCTTATGCTCTTTTTACCCCCATTTCACAGAGGAGAAAATGGAGGCACAGGGAGATTGAGTAACTAGCTCCAGATAACTCCAGAGTCAGTGTTCTGATGTCCCTCTTACCACCCATTTGGTTCTGGGGGAGGCTGAGTGCAAAACCTGATAGGAAGACAGGTGGAAAGAGCACCAGTTTTGGATTAAAATCACCCTGGGTGTGGCTATAACTCTGTGTCTTATTGCTTTGTTACACTGGCAAAATTACTTTACTTTGGTTTTCTTACCTATAAAATGGAGGATAATGCCAGCTTGAAGAATTATGAGGAAGAGGTAAAATAGTTACTGTCTCCCACCAAGCCCACAGTGCCTGGTCCACAATAAGCATTTGATATATGTTAGTTCTTATGACTATACAGAAAAGCACTTTGTAAAATGTGAACTATAATAGACCTTTAAAATTCACAATAGCAAGATTGTAATATGCACCATCCTTTTAAGAAATAAAGTTGAAAATTAAACTATCACACACCATTGACTATAAGACCCATCTCAACTTTAATGATGCTAAATGCAAAATACAGTATAGTTGACCTAGGTGCAAACAACTCAAAAAGCATTTGAGATCCCCTTCCACCCCAACTCCAGCAAGAAAGGAAAGAAATGCAAAGAAACAAAGACAGAACCAGTTTCTTGAGGAGCACAGTGCCTGGACCATAAAGAAAATGAAAAGCTACACACAGATGTTCATCCAGGCCAGCTTTCTGCTGGTAGGTAATGCATGAAGGCAATTAGGTGCTGGCTGGTTTCTTCGACATTCATGGAGCTGCAGAGTTTAATAATGTTGAAATCTGGTGCTGCCTCAAAGTAAAAAGTGGTAATGATGAAAGTAGCAATTAATTCCTTAAATGAATCCTTAAAATGTCAAAATTTGAACTACACGAGTAATCAGTGTACAGAAAGTGGCCGCAAGGTATAGAGGAGGAAAGAGCGGGGGACTTGGAGCCTGAAGACTTCTGTCATGGTCTTTGCTTTCCTCCCTAATTGCCAACAGGACCTGGACTGGCTGATTCACCTTTGGACTCAATTACCTTATCTATCAACAGGGGGCTGAAGGAGCAAACAGTAAGGTTCTTTCAGCTCTGAGCAGGCCTGCACCCGTGCCCAGGGCAAATGTGCAAGGGTTAAGCTGAAGAGGGTACTAGGATAGTGAACTTTCTAAGTTTCTAGCATCCCCGACCTGTCCCCTGGACAATCCTGGCTTTTTGCTGCCAGTGCTTTCTATTTGCAGAAGGACTGACATACTTGATTAAAATGTCTAAAGCATATCCAAACCTAACGTATTAGATCTTTCTTTCCTTCCGTGCAATAGCTCTGGCAGAAACTCTGCATTGCAAACTCATAGTTTGTTTCCCGAGGTTAATTCTGGTTATTTAAGGGTTCAACCACATGAAAACTGGTGAGGGAGACATTTCAGTAAAACAACATCAACAACAACAGCTCTCCTGGTCCCCAAATGCTTTACATCAGACCACAAGGAGTCTAGAAACACTTAATATAAAAGGGCAGACAGTTGTAAAGTAAGTGGCTGCCAAGGAGCATAAAAATAATGACAAGGCACGCAAATCACAGATAAACAGGTAGAAAATTCACAGCAGTGATAGGAGTAGCATAAACAAACACCGAACGTCTGCACAAACCAGCCTTTACTGATTTATTTGGTCCACAACTAGGAGGAATACAAAGCTGAATATGCCACAATTCCCATTTCCAGTCGATTCTCACATTCTCATGGGGCAGAAAGACAGCTTCAAGAGCTTCAAGATCCCTTTACCACAAGCTGCTTGTGCAAAGTCCTAGGATGGAGGTATGATGAAAGGTTACCTGGAGGTATGAGGAACCCCAAGTTGAATCAGGGGACTTATGAAAGGCTCCAAAGAGGGGGAGGCCAGATGGGGCTCAACAGGCTGATGAAATGGTTCTACATGCAGAGAAAGAAGTAACTGGTATTCTAAATGACTGAAAGAACATAAAGTCCATGGCTCAGGATAATAGTCCAGAGTGAATGGTGGCTGAATTATGGATTTTACAGGTGTTTGTGTGTACGTATGTTACAGGAGACAGAGACAGGGAGGTTGATCTTACATGCAGTGCAGAGCAATTCATTTGTTTTGAGGAGGAAAATGACACCACAATTACGTAAATCAACGATTCAAAACATTATTATCCTCCAAACAAATGGAAACCATTGTTTTTATTTACCAAACCATGTACTCCGTAATATTACATGTCATTTACGAAGTATCTAACACCTCCAGGCATTTTACAATTGTGATATCTTTGCCAAAACCCTCCTAAATATGTATTACTATCCCATTTTACAGATGAGGACACCGAGGTTCTGAGAAATGACATAATCTGCATATCATGGCAGAGCGAAGACTAAAGAAAAGGCTATCAGATTCAAAGGGCTGTTTTACTCCCACCTGCAGTGTACGCCTTCCACAACATGCTACTGATTTTGGCAGCAAAGAGCATGACTCTGTATTTTACCAGGAAAAGCCAGAGATGAAAAGAACTGTCATTAGCATAGCTCCTCAAGGTCACTCTTAGGAATCCTAATCACCACACCATGCAGCACTATACAGTAATCTGGTTCAGATAATGAAGCTGGCCCAATTTATCTGTCATGATATGACTGAGACACACGTGGCTTCATGCATCAAATTACTATTGCATCAAACTGTTAGCAAAAAACTATTATTGGATTTGGGGGAAGAGCAACAGTCCTAATGTTCTATTCCCACAGCCATTCTCATAGGAAAGCGCTGAAAATAGAACAGAGTCTATCTTTATGATCTGAATGACATAAGAGACAGTGGATGACACAAGCACAATATTCTGCTTTCATAATTTTATGATTCCTGTCTAGTCTGCAGGAGCAAGTAAAACAACAACCTCTCTGATTCTGTGATAGCATCTGTCCTTAGAAAACACTCATTTTTAGCACAGTCAGGGTTGAAATTGGATGAGAAGTTCAGGGGTTTCTCTCTAGCCTCAGTTGTTCGGTCTTCAGAGGCCCACTGTCTGAAAATCAGGGGGAAACAGGCTCAGTTAACTTCCTATTAACTTTTTCTTAATATTTATAACTGTGACATGCAACTATAACTACATTATTATGTAAATTGAGAAAAAGAAGAGGAGAGAAGTGACTCATTATATATCTCTCCTGGAACTTCCACCAAAAATGTAAATCATGTAAGTTTCAGAATTCTAGGTGGGCACCTGGAATCTTCCACTTGTAGTTTTCTTTGGAGAAGATTAAAAATAAAGAAAACCATATGTTCCACTTTAGTGAGCAAGAGTGAAGGGACATCAGTATTAAAAGCAGAAGCAAAACAGGCAGATGAGAGCCTCATTTGATACTGAGAAGGCATGGGTGCAATTCACCTGCAGGCCATTTTCACTGGGACGATGAGGAAAATGTTCCCGTGCAGAGACAAGGAGTCCCCATAGTCTACCCTTTCCACCAATTTTCAGTGTTTTCCTGAACAGATTTCAAGCAACAAAACAGTCAGCTGCTGGGTAATAGCTCCAGTTACAGCTGAAAATGTTAGTCATTTCATTATACACACTCCAAAAGGGGTATATAAAAGTTGTTTACAAGGGCAAAGCCGTAGTTCTGAAAGCTGGCTTTAATAGCTCCTTCTACCTTGCCATATTTTAATTCTTTGAACCTGCAGAAACAATTACATTTTTATAACTGCTAGCACAGGAAGTTATTAAAACACTTGGCTCCTATGTGTCTTGGTCCTTGCCTCTGCTGGAACATTGTAAATTGTTATGGCTAGCACATTTGTGCAAACCTACTGAGAGAAACATCATATGGAAATAATTTCAGTGGCTAGTGAAGAGTAGTTAAGGACAACCTTAACATCTAGGTCATATGACGCAGTGATTAAGAGGAAAGGTGCTAGAGTCAGAGGGACTAAGCTTGAATCCTAGAGCTGCCTCTTAATCCCTGTGGGAGGAGGTCACTTAGCCTATCAAAGTCTCAGTGTTCCCATCTGCAAAATGGGAACAACAAGGGTATCTCCATATATAGGATGTGGTGGGAATTAAATGAGATATACAAAGCATCTAGTAAGTGCCCAATGTTAGTTAATTATCAATAAATTATTAATTAATTAATAATTAACATAAATGTTAATTAACATTAAATGCTAGTTAATTATTGGATTGATATCTTTTTCTCTTCTATATCAGGGCAGAGTTCTTCAATCTGTGGCAGAGTGAAATTTCATGACCAAATTCATACAAGAAAGTGTTGTAATCACTTTCTCAAGAGTATTGAAAGCCTGTAGTCCCAGTTACTCGGGAGGCTGAGGCAGAAGAATGGCGTGAACCCGGGAGGCGGAGCTTGCAGTGAGCCGAGATCCCGCCTCCTTCACCAAGGGGTTCCAGCCCACAGCAAGATTGACACTCCTGCCTGGCCATGTCTGTGAGTGAGTGACAGCAGGTAAACAATTGTCAGCGTCCCAAACTAGTAATGTTAATGTCTCTGCAGTGGCCATGTTTGTTACCCTCTTCCCTCATACTGGAATTACTTGGCTCAGGAGAGCTGCCAAGAATATACTTGTGACTGGGTTTTGAAACCACCTTGGGATACCCAGTCACGCAGTGAGGCTGTGTGGGTACATGGTTCTTTGTGCCACGTTTCACACAGGCCACTGAAGGGCTGTCAACATTGACATCAGGAGAGCTGAGTCCAGGTCCTGGATCTACCTGCTATTGATGATGTGATTTTTGGGCACATTACATGAACTCCAAGCCTCTGTTTTCTCATATGAAAAATGAAGAATGGGGATAATATTATTTGTTTCACAGGTTTTTTGTGAAGACTAAAAGATGTGATACAAAAGGGCATTGTAAAGTATAAAGAGCCACATAGATGTTAATATAACTTTTGGTAAACAGGATCATCATTGTTGGATCAGTTGCTTATATTAAGAATTCTGAGAGTTTGTGTGGCTGAAGATTGCCATGATACACATAAGAATAGACATTATATTTCTTATTTAAACGTCAGAGTGGTGAGATTGGATAAGGATAGGGTACAATGGTGAGAGGTGAGGGGCTGTTTGTACAGGGCTGTGTCAGGCTACAGAGATGCAGAAAAGGAAGCATGCAAAGACAGAGCAAGATTTACTTACTCCTAATTTATTAGAACTGAATTTCTTCACATGTTTCTTCCTTCCTTACAGACATATCCCATTTCATCCTTATGTTCTTTCCAAATTTCATTCCCGGAAACCATTTCTCCCCTAGTCTCTTGAGACACTTTGGACTTAGCACTCATCAAGCATTAATTTTTAAATGGCATATGCTTTTACAGGATCCAGTGCTGACCCCATGAAATTAGTCCTTCCTATTTAGAACCACCCAATTATGTAGAGACTCAAGCACAACCAGATTTGCAATTCTCTTTACCTCAGCAGTCTTAAGGCTTTATTTTCAGCATTCTCTTGTTTTCTTTCTCCAAAAAACCCAGGAAACTGAATGGCTGGAAGTCTGACTGCAAACAATGGTTAGGATAGTGGCCAAATATGTGATGTTTCTGAATATGGAGGAGGCAGGCCTGACATTCCATGCTGCAGATATGCAAGAATAACTGAAGGAAAGAACCAACTGGTGGGGCATGGTTGGACCCTGTCCACATTCACTTTTCCTCGAGAGTCTTGGAGGATGGATGCTTTTTCCCTAAGTTAGGTTTTCTCCTCCTCCTAGGCTTTTACCTATATAACAGAAACAGGCTATAGACTTTTAATGATATATTTATATATGCCAGTAATATATATCATATTTTTATATGTAGAGAGATGATATGGCCATGTATCAATAGTTGCTCTGCTATATGTATATATAAACACAACATAGCAGTTATTGGTTTATCTCTCCCACTAAAATACCTTTAGGGGTATTCAGAATAGACGCCCCTCCAGCAGCCATCTTGATAGACTAAGATTTGGGGAAGCAAACAAAAACAGAGTGAGAATGGGACAAAGATATTACACTAAGTATTTGACTTAATTCTACTCCCCACAACTTGTGGGCTGTATTGTGCTGACCTCCTATTAAGCCAAGGACAGAAACTGTACTCTCTGAAATCTTAACATAAAATACCTTCCATGCCATTTATGAAGCCACTGTCCCTCAGCTTCACATCTAACTTTCCGTACTTTGCTTTGAGGTGCTGGGACTAAGGACTAGGAAACCGCATTTCTGCTTTGCCAGCTGATCCTTGTTAGGTTCTGCCAGTAGGGGGTGCTAAAGGAGACTGCGAAGCCAGAGGACACGGGAGAGATCTGACACCCTTAGTAGTGTCTGCTTAGTATTTGCTCCTAGCAAAGTGTTGCTGGCCTTGCTTTTTTATTCTGGCAGCAGCAGTTCCTCCCTCTAACAGAAATCTAATTCAGTTTGCAGTTTCTCCAACATTGCAGAACCAGTCTCGTTGTGGAAATTTTCTAAATGCATGAGTTAAAATGGCAAAAGTGGAAAAATAAGGATGAGAGAGAGATAAAAACCAGATGTACATACACAAAGTATAGGATTAGAAAGGCATTAGGAAAAGCTTTACCTGTGAAAAACTCTTTTCCCCCTATTATATTTTAAACCTGCTGAGTTTGATAAAATGAGAACTAGGTCACAATTGCAGGTGTGTGTGTGTTTAAATGAGATGATTTGGGTCGACTTTCTGTATACCAACTTTACATTTTGTTGTTTCAAAGGAGACTCTGCATAGCAAAGAGAGAGCATAATAAAAATTTCATGGGAAAAAAAAGCTGCAATGAGTCTTTGAAAATTAGCCAATTAATCTGGCTTTGCTTTGTTTCCCTCATATGGAGGGACTTGATTTACATAAAATAAGTCTAATGTGAACAATGAATGCATACACAGAAAATAAGAGTTGAATAAAAGATTACTTATGTATATGACTAGACACTTCAAAGGCTTATAGTGAAAGATGAATCACCAAAGGCTATATCTGAAAAGCACTCCAGACCCATGATTTTCTTAAAATGAACTATAATGGATTCTGTAAGGCTAGAAAGGGCTCAAAACAGAACTGTAAGACTTCTCGTATGGTCCACCATATACAACAGCCACCTGCTTGCTACCGCCATTAATTTCTGCCTTAATTCTCTTACAGACAGAACCAGACACAACACCCACCCTCTTGCTAATGCCATTAGTTTTTGCCTTAATTCTCTCACAGATAACGTCAGGACCAATTAGTGGAAAACACACGGTGGTAAATTTCAACCCCTTGAAGAAACTTTCTAATGATCTCATCTGTATGATGAAGGCATCAGCTACCTAGGAAGGTAGTTAATTTCCTCCAACCAGTATTAGTGAAGCTCAAGTTGGAGGACTGCTTGAATTTAGAATCAGATGGGGGAGTCCCTTCTGCACTGAGATTCTTAGGATTCTTTAGCAGCCAGTAACAACAATATGTTACCACAGAAATTTACAGCTCTATTCATTTAGATAAGAGAGGATTTGAGACAGAACCAGCCTTTAACTGGAGTCTTTTTTGGGGCTTCAACCTTAGCACCTTCTCCCACCTCAAGGTATGCATTATACTCTAGAGGAGATAGGGTGCCTTACAGTAATCATATTTTCCAGAGACTAAGTTGCTTTTCCCAAATGAAATACAGTGCAATAATCATGTATAAGAGTTCTGGGTTCAGCAACTATCTTTGCTTGGATTGCCATAACAAAATACCACAGACTGAGTGGTTTAAACAACAGAAATTTATTTCTGTACAGTTATGGAGTCTGGAAGTTCAAGATTAGGGTGCCATTGTGGTTGGGTTCTGGTGAGGGCCCTTTTCATCTGTTCACATGGCCTTTTTTTCT
>NW_012118488.1:6024005-6063329 GCF_000951035.1 Colobus angolensis palliatus
AAAGTGCTGGGATTACAGGCTTGAGCCACCGCGCCCGGCCAACAATAACTTCTTGATGAGGTTTTGGGGTATTGTATAAGTCAACAAACAGCAAGCACATTTCACATAAAAATAGTCCAAGGAAATGTAGCCACTACTACTGTTGTTGTTATCATCATCGATTCAGATGGCACAAGGATGAATCTGGAAGTTATTCCATTTGCTGCTCTTCCTGTCTCCATTACCTAGTCCCTGCCTTGCTTTGCTAATTACTAGTTATACTTAAATCCAGCTCAAGTTTACTCTGTCTAGAAGGCCACCTTTGATTATCCCCATGAGTTAGATGGCACGGACCTTGCTCTTTCATGACATACTAGGATGTATTTGTGTGCAAATAGCCTTCCCATTGCTCAGTGAATGTGATTTTTTTTCTTTGATTTTGCTAGCTAGACTCCGAGATACTTGAAGAACTAGCTGGAGTTAGTCCAAGCTTCACATTTAAGGGCATAGTTTTCCACACACTCCTCTCACTTAAGATGCCAGTCACAAGTTTGGAGGTCTCTTGGGCCACTGTCACTTTTGATGAACTGGATACAAATTCACTGGTCCCCATGGACACCCTCAGGTTTGGTAATTCAATAGAACACCTCCCAGAACTCAGGAACATGCTATATTTGTAATGAGAATACAAACAGGGACCAACCAAAAGAAGAGATGTATAGAAAGAAGTCTGGGAGGATTCTAAATGTGAATCTCCCACCATCCTCAAGGATGTCTTACCCTCTTGGCACATCAATATATGACAATACTTACAGGACTGCCAACCAGGAAAGCTCACTCAAGCTTTGGTGTCCAGAGTTTTTATTGAGGCTTCATTATGTCCACTGATTGACTGAATCACTGGCCATGATTCATTGGCCATCAATAACCAGTCCCTTTCCTTTCTCCAGGGTTGGGTTAATATTAGGCAGCTCAAAACTCCAGCCTTCTAATCACACAGTTAGTCTTTCTAATGCAGCCAGCTCCCACCTTGACTCATTTTATTAGCATAATCTATGTGGGAGCCCACCATGAGTCACCTCATTAGCAAAAACTATCAGGTATATGTTCCAAGGGGTCCACCATGGATAACAGAGACATTTCTATCACTTGGGAAATTCCAAAAGTTTAGTGGTTACCTCCCAGGAACCAGGGAAAAACGAAAGCCAATTCTTTTATTACATAGGGATAATGATTATGCACCGTAAGTTGCTTAGTAGAGTAACCCAAAACAAGGTAAGTGGTCCGTAAATATATGCTAAATGAATAACAGAGTGAATAATAAAAGTCAAGACAAGGCCATTGTTTTAACTTTATGGAAGGAGAGTTGGCCAGTTATCTTTATTTTTCTGGATAGATTTACTTCTGGCATTCGAAGCCCTCACATCTCTTGTTCTATTTCCTTCTCTGCTTTGTCCTATTTTCATTGAGTTCATCCCACTATCACCATTTCTTACTACTGTGAAACAGACTTTGAATTTCTACTTAAAACCCTGCTTTTGCCTTTCACACTTTTTCAATGGGATTTTACAGTTCTGAGAGCTGAGGAAGTGAAACAGAAAACACTGTGTAAGAAAATCAAATTCTTCTCTCAGTAACAGAGGTGCCTTGACACAGGACAGCCTTTCAATTATGGTGTTCATTTCCTTCCACATTAATGTCACTTGAGTGGCCACTCCATTACTTATTATTAGTCAAATCAATAAACAACATGCAGGCCCACAGCTCACTGCCTGTCAAACTGAGGCATGCAGGTGGAGCTGTTAATGCAAACTGATATTTCAGGTGTCAAAGGGCACATTGGCTCCTGAACAGTTTGAGGAGTGCAGTTTGGTTCAACAAACAATTATTGAGTGCCTTGTATGTGTCAGATGTTGTGCTGGGTGCCAAGAATACCAGGACTAAGAAGGGGAAGCATCTTCCTGAGGAACCCAGTGTCTTAGGGACAGTGGGGATGGCAACAGGCAGAATGGACCTTCCCTCTGAGGTCCTTTAATTCAAAATAATTCTTCAGGGTCTCTTCATTACCTTCCGAAGTGTGGCTGGTACATATCACATTGCATTGATTCTGCTGCACCCTAACACTCCTCATCTCTCTTTCCTGCTTCATTTTTCTCTATGGTACTCACCAACCTCTGACACACTATGTAATTCGCCTATTGGTTTATTTGCTTGTCTCTTCCCCAGCTAGCATGTAAGCTCCATGAAGGCAAGTGTTTTTTATCTAGTCATTCACAGCTGTATGTCTAGTTTTTACATCTGTGTTTGGATCATGGTAGGTATTCAATAAAAATTTGTTGAATTAATGAATGAATCTACTAAATAGGGGGTTCCTCCTGCTGACCAAATGTCTAAGACTCCTCTTGGCTAGTGAAAAATTTGAAAAGACGTTTATAGTGCAATGAGCCTCCAGAGTGGGCTGGACATGTTCCTTAGGCTGCCAGGCCACAGGGCAGTGTCTAAGGCCTCAGGGAGGAGAGGAGGGAACCAATATGCAGTCAAAACCAGATAA
Source organism: Colobus angolensis palliatus (assembly GCF_000951035.1). NCBI lineage: Eukaryota > Metazoa > Chordata > Mammalia > Primates > Cercopithecidae > Colobus > Colobus angolensis. The sequence continues at coordinate 6,026,536 of NW_012118488.1, forward strand.
TATAATATGTGTTATCTCATTCAACCCTTGCTGTATCCCTGTGAGATACAAGTTATTCTTCTAATTTCAGAAATGAGGAGATGGGTGGTGAAATAGCTTGCCTATAGCCCCACAGCTCATCAGTGCTAGAGCTAAGCTTTAAATCCATGCCTGAGAGATGCCATGGTTCATGCTTTCCTCATCTATGATGTTAGTCTGCATCTATATCATATCCTGGTGAATGTGAAAAATAAGCAAGATGCATTTGCTCCACTAGAAGCACTAAACTAGACAAATATTCACAGAGGAAACCATGTTGATTCTGTAAGATGAGACCATGCACCCCTTTGCACCATTCAAAGAAGGCTGAACAGGGCAGATATAAAAATGATGCAGTGAATGAGCTATTGGCTTCCCTCATCTCCCTGTTAACTGTGCCCTGGTGACTTACTCTGAAGAGACATCAAATGAGGAAACAAATGGCTATTGCCAAATAAACAAAGGCAATGTTTTAAAAGCCTCTGTCATGTCCTGCTAGTTCCTGACTGTGTCACTAAGACCATTTCAACTGTCATTAATCTTAATCTGACTTATTCTGGTTAAGGACTACCACTCCCCATGTCTGAGCCAACAATGCCCCAGGGAGGCAGTAGATTAGGAACCATTCCATCCCTCGAGTAGGAAGAAGACTCTGAAAATAGTATATTGTCTCCATGCCTTGCTTAAAGGTGGACTAGAGTTCACATAACAGCTTCTTTAAGTAACCAGGCCCTCTGCACTCCCCCTAAACCTCATTGCCACTTCATGGCTATTTTTCTTGGCAGCTAGGTTTTACTCCTTTCTTTCCTGTGTTCTTCTCATCTCACTCTTATCAGTGTTTCCCCAAAAGTGGACCATGCTTCCAGTGACTCCTCAGCCATGACAGCTTTCTCTGTATCTAGAGCATAAGCAACTAGCTGATGCTAAGACCTCTGCCTCTTAATTGCCCTTGCTCCTTCTGCACCCTGGACATCATTGCTGACCTTCATTGAACTAACACTCAAGATACCTGCTCGACTTTATAATTCCTGGCTTCTTCTTTGAAAGTGACAGGGCTTCCTCACCCTCCATTACACCGCTTTTAGGGTGGTTGGCTAGTCAACCACTGAATCAATCCTGATTTCTTCTAACATAGTCATATGGTTTATGATGTTTTATTCTGTAAAGCCTAGCAGAAATGTAGCTCCATATAGTGGTATTTAAACCCTATAAAATAATACTGAGTATTTTAATGCAAGTTAGATAATTATCAATATAAAATTTAAAGGGAAATTTGAAAATAATGGTAAGAAGAACAGTTTCTCAGAATAGTCTCCTTAATTCAGAAGTTAAGACTCAGAAGTACCTGGATCACACTGAGCTGACGGATCCCAGGTATGAGGAATGACCACAATGGTTTATTTCTGTTTGATTGGCAATGAGATTGACACATTTTCTTGGCTCCCCTGTGCTATGTAAAAAAAAAGAGTCTCTAAATTAAGACTACTGCCCATTTCAGTAAGAAATGAGGCCACATGTCAACAGAGTATAGGTTACTACACATTTATAACACTGGGCAGTGATGCAGAATTGATTAGCAAGTGTAATTGGAGTAAGTAAGATGCTTTCTGCTCCTGGTAATGATGACTCATGGCATATTGAAAGGAAAAAGCATTATTTTCAAGGAAATGAGATTCTCAATATTAAGATGGGGTCTAAAACTGCCTAAATAGAATTGGAAATAACCTAACTATTGAATGAGACTGTAGAGTGTAATGGTTAAGAGCATGGTCTTTCGAGGAAGACAGATCTGAATTCAAATATCTGTTTTAACATGTATTAGCTTTGAAGTGCAGCAAGTTCTTTAAATTCTCTAAGTCTCAGTCTCCTCTATAATGAGAAGAGATGCTCACTGTGTTTATTCTCTAGGTGGTTGTGAGAATTAAAGAGACGTTGCAGGTAAAGCACAGACTGCACTTGTCACACAGCCAGTGCTAAAACAAACAGACAAACCAACCAACCGACCCCGAGCAAAAAACTACCTCTATTGTTTTCATAGTTTACCAGCAATTCCAGTTCCTGGAAGGCAACCAGTCAGTGATCTACTGAAGCTAATTCAGTCTACGGAGGAGATGCATGTCTGTAATTGATTAGATTCAGACCTAGAGGGAATTGGTAATCTGGTCCCCTCAGGATAGAATCTGGGGTTCTGCCTCATGAACTCAATCTGTAAGTATCAGAAAAAATCTTCCCAGAATGGGAAATGTAAAAAGAAATTTCCAAACATGCCAAATTATTTCTAACAGATTCTAAAATCCTCTCAAAATGGATTCTGTATAAAATGTAAATCTAAACAGTTTGATGATGATTGACTGTTTCTACATTATTCAGTCTTTAAAAATAAATAAACCTGGGTTTTCTTTAAACAATTCTATCACAGAATTCAAATAAAGCAGGTGTAAGACAGACACATACATACACACATACACACACACACACACACACACACACACACACACACATACACACAAAGATATTCTACTTTGGCTTTCTCTTGTATCTGGAAATCATTCATCTTATCTGCTGCTCGCTCTCCCTCTCTTTTTAAGTAAACATTAATCCGCACAGATGGTGAACCATGGTAATCTCTGCTACCAGCTGCAGAGAAGAATTTTTAATGAAATGGGAATTTAAAGGTTTTTACACAAAGTACCAGAATCTATTCCACTCCTTCTCATAATGCTCAAATTATTTTTACTGCCGTGGGTTATAAATGCATGTTTGTGGTATGGCTTCTGAGACAAACTGACCTATTGCTCAGAAGGTGCTTACTGCTTTAAGCTTGCTGTCTCCTGCCTCACCCAGTATGAGGGTGTCAAGTTCCCAGTAAAAGGCACTCAGTGGTTAAAATTACAAGATTTATTCCTGAACTGACCTTATTTTACACTATGAACCCTGCCCAATCTCTGCCTGACTTTTGTTGATATGTCTCCTCATCTTCTGGCCTCCCTTTTAATAAATTTCACAGAGTTGTGGCCTTGATTTAGCTGCATCTCTAGCTGAAAGATTTCATTCCTGTTTTTTCTCTTCCTAGTCCAGCACTGCTCAGACTAACCACCTGATATTCTGACATCTCCTGCTTGGCCTTATGACCTTCCTTTACAAATAACACTTTTGGGCAGCTCTGTTGGACACCACTCAGTGTTTACGGTCACCAGCTCTCCTCGATTCTTGCCCAGGAGTGTTGATATAGAACACTCATGATCATTCTCAAATCTTTTAAGAAAGAAATTCCAAGTTAGCCCTGAACCCAAAAGTTTTTTTTTTTTTTTTTTTTACAAAGGATGTTATAAAAGGTTACATGCACACACAAGTATTAAAAAATGGAAAGTCAAGATAATGTCTAATTTAAGTTATGCTAATTACTTTTGATGAAGACATTACTTTAAAAAAGATTTATACACCTCTAATGTCATTCAAAATATATTGGCATATAAAGATTTTGACGCTCATAATAATTTTTATATATAAATTATCAAGGGGAAAAGTCAAACTCCAATAGAAAAAGGACTACTGCCACAAACTAAGGCTACACATACAAGAAGAAAATAGTAATAAGATTAAGAAGTTCATCTCTGTTGATGTTATGAAAATTTCAGCCTTGAACACTAACTTATGGCCACAGATCCAATCACAACCCACTTCAAATGGACCGGGAAAAGACCCCAATGTCATGGAAAGAGTAGCTGCTTAAAGGTCAGAAAGCCTAAGAGCTGGTCTTCTTGGTCCTGACATCAACTCACTTTGTGCTGGGGGCTGAGTTGCTAGGCCTCTTCTAGACTCAGTTTTCTGATGTGAAAGTTTACTCCTGTGGCCTCCCAGGTATGTTTAATATGGGATTACCAGGAAACAATATAAAACACAGCAGTAAACTTAACAGGAGACTCCCTGTCAGATCCTTGAACTGATTTTACATGAAGGACATTTATAAGGCAAGTTTCAGAACCCTGGACAGAGCCATTTTGACTCATGAGACTCAGAGTGAAAGCTGTTCAGGCTGGGTATAGTGGCTCATGCTTGCGATCCCAGAACTTTGGGAGGCTGAGGGGAGAGGATCACTTGAGGTCAGGAGCTTGAGACTAGCCTGGGCAATAGAGCAAACCCCCTGTCTCTACAAAAAATAATGATATAAAAAAGCAGTTTGTCTGCCAGAGTAGGAAAAAAAATCAAAGGATGAGAGAACGTCTGAATGTCAATTTTTGGGAAGACTGGCCTCAACTACCCAAAATGGAGTTTCTTACTACATTCTTTGTGCTCCTAAAGCACTGTATAAAGATGTCTATTAGAGCCCATGTTAACATCCCTGGCAAGATCACGAGCTTCTTAAAGCAGGGCTTCTCAAGTTTTAGTGCTTCTCCGAGTCATTGCAGCCAATCCTCAGACCTTCCTGCCTAAACTGCTCTTTAATTAGTATTTACCAAGACCAATCTATCGCTGCATGAACTTTTAGGATTCAAGAATCTGACATACAGTTATGATGCTCTGTCTTAGCCTCTCCCTATAAGGACGTTGGTAGCCAGAAGAATCACATTGAATCAAAGCCAGTGATAGAATTCTGTCAATGACTGACTGTACTTATACAGTTAACAGACCCTCCTAGGAGATTGCCCTGCTGATCCAAGAATCACCAAGAGCTTTTCTTGGGCCATCGCTTTATAGGGCATGCTATGCTATTTTGCCCATCATGAAAGAGCTGGCAGTCCACAAATCACCTGAGGGCAGGATCACACTCTAAAGTGACTTGAGCAAATGATTTGTGTAAGCTAATGTGAACCTCCTATGGCTGTGCTGTCATCAAAACACTGGGTCAAATCAAATAAGTCCATCAAGGTGCTATAAAATATGCATGCAAAGAGAATGGATGTGATGTTGTTGAGAATAATAAAACAGTCCATAAAAGCTATGAAATAAATCAGCTGTTCTTTCAGGCATGGAATACAAAACACCACATACATCCATATATATTATATATGCTGTGAGCACACATTTATTATATATGAGCACTTATTGACATGCTAGAGAAAACAAAGTGAAAAGGTGTTTGCTTTGTGGAAGCAACCGCCATCAAGGAAGCATTGGCACATGGACTGAATTGCCCTCTGATCAATGGCTTTGCCAAGGATAACTTCACTGGTGAACGCTTCTTGTGGGGAACATGTGTATCCCTAGAAAGGATGAATCACAAATAAGAAATACAGGGGGTGGGGGGATTATTCTTATGCCATGACTCAGGCAGTTAGCTCTAAGATATTCTGAAGAGATTCTTTGCTTTTCTCTAAAAACATGTTTTTAATATCAGATAATGGGGAAAAATGTCCCTTCACCCTTAAGACAAAACATTGAATGGTAGAGATTTCCTTTCTTTTTCCACCCCTCCTTCCCTCTTTACTTTCTTCCTTACTTCCTTTTCTTCTTTTTTTTGAGACAGAGTCTTGCTTTGTTACCCAGGGTGGAGTGGAGTGGCACGATCTTGGCTCACTGCAACCTCCGCCTCCTGGCTTCAAGCAATTCTCCTGTCTCAGCCTCCTGAGTAGCTGAGACTACAGGTGTGCCCAACCATGCCTGGTTTATTTATTTATCTGAGTTGGAGTTTTGCTCTTGTTGCCTAGGCTGGAGTGGAATGGCATGATCTCAGCTCACTGCAACCTGCGCCTCCTGGGTTCAAGCGATTCTCCTGCCTCAGCCTCCCGAATAGCTGGGATTACAGGTGCCCGTCACCACACCTGGCTAATTTTTGTTTTGTTTTGTTTTAGTAGAGATGGGGTTTCACCATGTTGGCCAGACTGTCTGGTCATGATCTCCTGACCTCAGGTGATCCACCTGCCTCAGCCTCCCAAAATGTTGGGGTTACAGGCATGAGCCATGGTGCCCAGCCACACCTGGCTAATTTTTGTATTTTTAGTTGAGATGGGGTTTTGCTATGTTTGTCAGGCTGGCCTTGAACTCCTGACCTCAGGTGATCCACCTGCCTCAGTCTCCCAAAGTGCTGGGATTACAGGCGCGAGCCACCATGCCAGCCCTTCCTTCTTCTTTAACCTCTTTTTTTTTTTCTTTTTGAGTGCACTCTAATACCAGTTGCTTCTCTGCCTGCTATATAAGCAATGTCAGCATTACTTACTGAGCATGCGTATGCGACAGCCCTTACCTATGTACCAGAGAACTGAACCACAGACACAAATGAGCTACCACCACTACCTTGAGAGTTCATCATGTACCCTCAGAGACTCATGTGTAGGCAATTAATGCTAATACCAACAAGAATGAAATATGTACCTTAAAAGATAATATAAACAAAGGAAAGAATTACTAACCCCAACTGTAGAGATTTTGGGAAAGGGTCCCAGTGTCCTATACAAGATGGCATTTAAATTTTGACTGAGGAATAGGAGTTTTTATTGGTAAAGAAATGGGAAAAGCATACCCAGGTAAGAAACAGCACGTTAAAGACAGCAGAAAGGTAGTAGCTACACTTGGTCTTTTCTATGGAGAATTTCTGCAGTGCTGGTGCTCCTGTAAGTCTCTGGTTAGAATGGAAATACCTTTCCTTTCTTTCGATAGCACAAAGAATAGGAGTTATTCCACAGAATGACTTGGAACCTTAGTCATGGTGTTTTTTCAGCTTTATTACTCACCTACCTGTGATAAGGGCCTCCCCCAGCAAAGTGTCTTGAATCACTAAAAGTTTGTCTCTCCTTTCTAGGGCTCATAGTTAACACAGGGGTCAGAGACCAAGTAAATTCAAGAGTAGCACCTCAAACCATTGTTTCTTCAGAAATCATCAAGCCCATCCCACCAGATTTATGACAAACCTATGGTGTTCTTCCCCCTTCAGAGACCTCTTTGTCTCTCTCTGCTATCTGCCTTCTGTCAAGAGATTTCCAGCGTTTAGACATCTTAATACATGTCAGAACTCCAAATGTAGAAAGGATTCAAGTTTCCTTGTAAGGGTATCCTAGACCCTGAGCAAATAGAAACCATTTACAGAGCCGTCTGGAGCTGGCTCATACTAGCTTGCAAGAGCCAATTGTTACATTTTCAGGAATTTTGCAAACTGGTTGATACCATACTGGTAGCTTGAAATTGGCCATGGCTGGAATATTTATATCGCAGAGACTGGTAAAGGATACAAATTAGGACTCTTATTTTCAGGGAGCTTATTGTTCAATTCTTGCCAGCACTGCACCAAGTATTTAGCTTTAAAGAGCCCTCAGACTTTCCACACCAGTTAGCCAAAAGCACCTAAGTGACTTTCAGAGGATTACCATCTTACTCCATGTGCATGGAATGTTCGTGTCTCAAGGAGTGTTGGAGATATATATCAACAATGGTGCTGATCAAACACCCACTGTCAAGAGTTCAATGTGCTGTAGGAAAAGAAGAGAAGTGCTGGAGTTTAGTTTCTAAGCGTGCTGGCTCTAATCGTTACTAACTGGGATTTGAAGAAAGTTATTTAAGTCTCTGCGTTGTTTTTATTTTTCCTCACCTGCAGAGTGGGGACCATAATACTTATGTAATAGAGTTACAGTAAAGATTAAATAAAATAATATTTGAAGGTACTTAGAGCAATGTACAGAACAGAGTAAGTACCCAATAAATGATGACAATGAGGATAGACAACTAGGTTCAAATGCTGGCACTGCTACTTTTCAGTTTATACCATCTTGTTAAACTTATTTCACTTCTCTGAGCCTCGGTATTTTTCCTATAAAGAATTGGAAAAACATAAACTCCTTCACAGGGTGCAGTGTATTAGGTAGTTGGCACTCAGCAATCGTTCTATCATCCTGATCTCAGTATTACAGGACCTGGGAGGCTAAAAACTACATTTCCCACACTCCCTTGGAGTTAGCATTCATAAGAGAATTAGGTTCCACCAATGCGATGTACTTGTTTGAAATGCAGATGCAAGAGAGAGGCCATTTTTTTGCTTTTTGGCTTTATTGGCAAGCATGGCTGTGGAGATGTTGGGCTTCACTGCAGCACAATTCTAGTGTCCATGATGGCCGTGGGGGTGCCGAGAGGCAATTGTGCTGACTGGGGCGGGGGGGCGGGGGAGGGGCGGGCTTTGGTTCCACTCCTTTTGACTGTGACAGTAGAAGCAACTCTCCTGGTTTCCACAGTGCTGTTCTGGGAGTCACTCCTGAGTGTCCAGCCTAGTGTTTTTCTTCAGCCCTCTCAATGATGTAAATACACAGTTCACTGCCTAAAACGACCAAAAATGTGTTTGTGTCCTGCAACTAAACCCTGATTGATAAGCAGTGTTTGGGAGGATTACACAGGCACATAGGATAGTGCACTGCACCTGCAACACTTATGATTGTGCCTGGCTACTGTTGTGCATTCTTAATAAATTTGAGTTCCTTTTCTTCCCAGACTTGCCAACCCTCCTTTCTCAATGGAAGAAAAAGACCCAGTTAACTATGGCTTGTAATCAGCATGGTTTGTTTTATGAACCTTCTGTGTAGAGTGTAGGGAAAATGTATATATTTGTTTCCTGAAGAATCTAGACCAATGCTCTAAGTCCATTTTTGTATATATAAATACTTGAAGGATACCAAACAATATTACAAGACTGTGGCTTTCATGGCCAGGACTATGTGGTGTATTTTCCTTGAGATTTAAGAATCAGGTTTGGGTTCATTTATGTCCATTCTTAGTGGAGGTTGTGTCCAACCCCTAACATTATCTTATTAATTCCCTTAAAAAATTTCTCATCTGAGCATCTACTCTTGGAGTAATTATTAAAAAAAACAAAAACAAAAATTGAAAACTCAGCTCCCCTTTATCTGCTCTTTTATTCATTTTCAAATTTGTTTCCCAGGCAATAGTAATTGTTTGAGTGATTAAAATGTCAGGAGGTGGCCAGAGCTGATTAGAAAAGCCTCTGACCACATGCACCAGGAAAGCCATATGAGAGAGCACCAGGTGACCTCATTATTAACGTGGTCTACTACATTAACCTTGTTCCACATGTAACATGTACTGAAAACATTGATACTCAGCTCTTCCTGGTTTTGCTTCTGATACCTCAAGCAATGGCTCACTATTAGAATTAACCATTGCAAGATTATTACAAAGTGAAGTTCTGGAAAAATGAAGTGTAGATTTGAGTTGAAATAACTCTAACACCAAATTCAGCATCTGCTTCTATTGCTCCTATAGAGTGTCGGTTTTACCCAAGGCTATTGCAACTTAAACTGGGTCTTTCCTCCTGTTGATATGTCTCCATGCTTACCCTTGGGCATCCTGTATAGGGTAGGGTGAGGGGTAGTGAGTAAGGAAGGTAGTTGTTTTCTTCTGTTTTTTTTTCTTTTCTTTTTTTTTCTTTTTTTCTTAGGGTCTTTCTTTGTTGCCCAGGTTGGAGTGGTGTGATCATGGTTTACTGCAGGCTTGACCTCCTGGGCTCAAGCCATACTCCCACCTCAGCCTCCCAAGTAGCTGGGACTACAGTTGTAAGCCACCACTTCCAGCTAACTTCTAAATGTTTTTTAGAGATAGGGTCTCCCTGTATTTGCCAGGAACCAGGAGAGCTGCTTCCACTCCTTATATTGCCCAAGTTAGTCTTGAACTCCTGGGCTCCAGCAATCCTCCCATCCTGGCCTTCCAAAGTGCTGGGATTAAGGGTATGAGCCACTGTGCCCAGCCTAGAAACGTAGTTTTGACCTGGATCTAGATCTGTGTCCTTAGACTGATGGAGAACCACGGTATTATTACAAGGTTACCAAGTCACCATGATACACTTAACACTTTCAAGAGTCAACACAATGGAACAACAAATACTTTTGAACTTAAAAGTCATTTAAGTTCTGTTTACAGCTCACAGTCCTTCTTCGTGTGGAGGCAGCTTTATGCAACGAGGAAGAAGGCCGTCTCTGCAGTCATTCTAATCTGGGTTCTATTCTTTATTCTGTACCCCAATCTCTAGGACACAGACAAGTCTCTCAGCCCTGTTCTTTTGTGTTTTTACTTATTTTTAATTTTTTCAACTTAAACATTTATTTATATTACTAAAGTTTATTTTTTTTGGGGGGTGGGGTATATAGTTCAACAAATTTTAGTACATGTGGATTCGTGTAGCCACTGCCAAAATCAGAATACAGAACAATTCCAACATCCCCAACATTTCCCTCAAGCAGTTCCTTTTAACTCAACTCCCCTTCACCACTCTCTGACACTTCTTACTCCCAGAAACCACTGATTGTTATCTATTCCTATTTCTTTTTTCCAGAATGTTCTATAAATGGAATAACATAAAACTTTTGGAGTCAGTTTCCTTGACTCAGCACAATGCCTTTGAGATTCATATTGCATTTATCAATAGTTCATTTCTTTTTATTGCTGAGTAGTATTCTATTGTATGGGGGACCATGGTTTATCTATTTAACTATGGAAAGACATGAGAGTTGTTTCCAGCTTTCAGTGATATGGATAATGCAGCTATAAACATTCATGTATAGGTTTTATGTGAAGATAAAATTTTATTTGTTCTCTTTTTTTTTTTTTTTTTCTTTGGAACAAGGTCTCACCCTGTCGCCCAGGCAGGAGTACAGTGGCATGATCTCAGCTCACTGCAGCCTGGACCTCTCAGGCTCAAGCAATCCTCCCACCTCAGCCTCTTGAGTAGCTGGGACTACAGGTGCACACCACCACACCCAGCTACTTTTTTTCATCTTTTTTTTTTTTGTAGAGATGAGGTCTCTCTGTGTTGCCCAGGCTGATCTCAAACTCTTAAGCTCAACTGATCCTCCTGCCTTGGCTTCTCAGAGTGCTGAGATTACAGGCATGAGTCAGGGTACTTGGCAGTTTTTATTTCTTCAGGGCAAAATGTCTCCACCTTGAATTTAAAGTGGAATAACGCTTTGTTGTGGGGAATGTCCTGTGCATTGCAGGATGTTTGGCAGCATCCTTGGATCTACCCATTAGGTACCCATAAGAACCTCTGAGCCAGTTGTGAAAACCAAAATGTCTCCTCACATTACCAAATGTTGGGGGGCAAAATTGACTTCAGTGAGGACTCAGTGCTCTAAGGTAAAAACTCATAAACAAGATCCTGGTCCATACAGTAAGTATATGTTTCACTTTAAATGAAGCTGCCAAGCTATTTTTCAGGGCATCTGTACCATTTTGTATTCCTCCCAGCTACACCTGAGAGCTCCAATTGTTCTGTATCTTTGTCAGTACTTGATATCAGGAGGTGTCTTAAATTTTTTTGCCATTCTATAATTAGGTAGTTTCTTGATTTTAAAATCAGGGATAATGACACTATGGCAGATATTTGTGCATGCAGCTTACTAATATTTCTAGTTCTGCAATTCTCCTCACTTGAGAAAGTTTCATGTCTTGCTCCTTTTAGGTTGCATGTGACTATGTGAATTGGCTTGGCTAGAGTGAAAGTGGGGTGGGTCACTTCACGGTGGACATGTGTAGGAGCTGTTGCACACTGCTCCATTTTCCCTCCCCCAAGCTTTAGCAACCACCTACAGTCCAGATGGTGGAGATGTCATCAGCCAATGTTACTGAGTAGAAATGACATGGAAGAGAGTCCCCTGCCAAACCTCAAATGGACATGAGGTATGCGTGAGAAATAAACCTGTGTTTAAATCCACTGGTATTTTCAGATTGTTTGCCAGCTTATTTTGACTAAATCAAATTCCTGTGTGATAGACTTATTGTGAGCATTTATGTGACAAATGTGGGTAATGCATTTAACACAGTTCTTGGTTCAAAAGAAGTTCGGAATGAATGATTGCTACTATTATAACTATTTACCCTCCTCTGACCATCCCGCATCATGATGATTCTCCCTTTGATAAACTCACAACTTTTACGCTCTGTAAAGGATTAGCAGAACTACTTTAGCTTCTTCAATGCACCTTGGCAATAAATCAAATTCAAAGATATGAGGTAAAGTAAGTACCCATTTAATTGACCACCTGAGCATCAGGTGTGCTGGTACACCATCTAAGGTTCAAGGAGGTAGCATCACTGTGTTGGTGCAAACATCTTCTTCTAAATGACAATCAGTATTACGAAGACATTTTAAAATCTGTCTTCTATAGGTCAGTATATAGAAGGTCTTTCATTAACCAGCAACTTTTCCACATTTTTTGTCTGCTTGTCCATTTCCTAAGAATGTAAAGAGAGGTAAAGAGGTATAAAAACACAATGATTCTCGGACAGGTGCGGTGACTCACACCTGTAATCCCAGCACTCTGGGAGGCTGAGGCGGGCGGATCACAAGGTCAGGGCATTGAGACCATTCTGGCTAACACGGTGAAACCCCAATTCTACTAAAAATACAAAAAATTAGCCGTGCTTGGTGGCACGTGCCTGTAGTCCCAGCTACTCGGGAGACTGAGGCAGGAGAATTGCTTGAACCGGGAAGCAGAGGTTGCAGTGAGCCAAGATTGCACCACTGCACTTCAGCCTGGGTGACAGAGCAAGACTCCATCTCAAAAAAAAAAAAAAAAAACAAAAACAAAAAAGAAAAACACAATGATTCTCAAAGCTGACAGTGCCTCTGAATTACTTCCAGAAAGTTGGGAATTCTGTTTCTAAGATTTAACCACACTGAGGCCTAAGGCTTAACATATTTTTAAAGTTCTCCATATAATTCTGATGAGTAGACAAGTTCAGAAGCCCCTGCATTAGTTGTAGAAGGGTAGGAAGTATGACCCTAAGAAACTTGACAAGACTCAGGAAAACTCCTGCAATTACCCCAGCTATTTAGAGATGTGAACAGTTTATACTACCTACCTGGCAGAATCACAATCTGTCATAGGATATTTTTTACTTTATTGTTCAAGATTGAAATGTATCCCTGGCTGTGATCTAACTGGCAGACAGACCTGAGGAAGAGAACTCAACTCTGTAGGCACCAGGGTTCATACCTGCAAAATGTGTGAGTTGGACTTCCACCTATAAGAATCTTTGGTCCATTATCTTCTGTGATCCAGGTATTCATTTTAATTACTCAATTAGACGATTGCATGTGTTGAGGAATTTTCTACATTTTCCAGGATTTTAATACATAATATGAGCCAAAGAAATGTTTTTCAAACTTATAACTATTCATTCACTGACAAACAGGGTGCTCTTCCAAGGAACTCATCAGTTCAACTTTTTCACATTTTTATATATATGTGTATGTGTGTATATATATTTTATATCTATATATATTATATATATGTATTTTATATCTATCTATATATATATATATAGAGAGAGAGAGAGAATGAATATAACAATAAAATTCTATAATTCCTGAATCTCAAAATAACCACTTTTGGTATTTTATTGTTTTCATTTCTAAATAAAAACATAGACTATATAGCTTTGTAACTTTCCTTTTTATTTTCCATTATAACATGAGAATTTCCCCATGATTCAGTTTATTCAAAATGGAACTTAAACCACTGACTAGTATCTTATCAGTCGGTTATCACACGTATGTAGCCATTTATCTACTGTCAGATATTTCAGGTGGCTTCTAATTATTTTCCACTGAACATGGTGTTACAGTGAATTTTTTTATGTGTAGTTTCTATTTCTTTAACATAAACTACCAGAATTGGAATTACTGAGGAGACAAATACTACAAATAGCTGCATAAGCCTTTAAAATGTCCTATTTTTTTATTTTCTTCTTCTACTCATCTTCCTTACTACTCCCAAGGTTATCTATCTAACCCAGTGATTCTACCCTCTCTCTATTCTACTTCATTAAATCTACTATGGGATCCCCATTCAAGATGGTGGAACTGAGCACACTTATCTAACAACTCCAAACTTCTCAATATTATTAAGATGAACAAAAAGGTCCAAAATAAAGAACTAAATCAACAAAAACTCTAGAAAACAGGAATAGATAGAAACTTTGAGAAACTTCTGAATGATAAAGAGCAAGTAAGATAGGCTTGGCTGGAAGTGAAGACCAGAGAACAGAGCGTCCCAAAGTTGACCAATGAAAAGCTCACTACAGAGAGGTCATTGCTCCCAACAGAATCCTGGAGAAACTGAGCCTGAGGAGCAGGAATGAAATGCAAAAAAGCTCCCTATTAAATTATTCTTATCCATATTAGAGAGGAGAATTCTTTTAAAAAGAAAAGGAAGTGACATGTGTCCATGAGTGAATTTCACTGACCAATGGCGCTCCTTGAGTGAAGGTGTATTAATTGTGTCTTCTATTTTCTGTATGCTTTGATATCTGGCGCCTTGGTGACTCAGGAGGAAGTGCCCCTCCTGGTGTTAGCCAATTCCTAGACATAATGAACAATTTGCCTCTAAGCATGCCTTTCATATGCAAACTGGCCAATCCAGAATTCACACCTCAACTATCTTCTTTACAGGGCTCTCATACTCCAGGCCACTACCCACCTGCTCTAATCACCCCAGAACCTGCTGAAATTACCAAATTAGCCAATCCTAACTCTGCTTTCCTTGCCTTGCCTCTTCCAGCAGAAACCATAAGAAAGGCTCTTCCCCATAGTTCCCTCCTCCCTTTATTCCTTCTGACCAACCCTGGTATGTCCCTGTGTGGTACTGAGTAGACTGGCATGACCCTTCCTGATCCTTCCTCTTGGGAACTGTCAGCAACAAAATGTTTTTTTTTTTTTTTTTGAGGCAGGGTCTTGCTCTGTCACCCAGGTGGAGTGCAGTGGCATGATCTTGCCTCACTGCAACCTCCATTTCCAAGGCTCAAGCGACCCTTTCTCCTCAGCCTAACAAGCATCTGGGATGGCGTGTGCCAATGCACCCAGCTAATTTTTGTGATTTTTGTAGAGATGGCATCTCGCCACATTGCCCAGGCTTGTCTTGAACTCCTGGGCTCAAGCAATCCTCCTGCCTCAGCCTTCCAAAGTGCTGGGAGTATAGGTGTGAGACATTGTGCCCTGCCACAAAATGTCTTTTCAGTGGCAATTATCTCCTGATCTGTTGGCTCACCGTACCTCACATTTTTAATACATACACCATATTTTAGAACGCAAGCCTTCCTTACTGTGGTGCATCTGGTGTTCCCAACTTAACTGTTGACTCCCTGCCAATCTCCTATAGGAAACCTTGTTTATTGGCATATCCAGTAAGTTTCAGTAATAAAAAATAAGTAATGAAAGACCTATGTGGAAGCATGAAAAAAAGATAATGTTCATAGTGCATGGATAGATGAAGAAAGAAACTAAAAGAGGGAGCACAGAACATATTTCTATATATACATGTAGAAATTTTGTTGTATTTCAAATTATTGGTGATTAGGCAATTTATTTAATATTTTGGGTAATTAGCAAAAGCTTTATCTTTTTACCATATAATGAACTAAAAATTTTGAGATGATTATAGACATAAATACAAAAAACTATAATTATTAATAGCATAATATTTTTATAATCTTACACTAAAGAAGTCTTTACTAAGAAAAGGAAGAAACCCAGAATTCACAAAGATTGATGTACATTTTAAAAATGGAAGCTTTTGTACACCAGCAAAAGTCACTATAAACACATTCAAAAAGACAAATGATAAAAAAGAAAAAACTTCCCAACACCTAAAACATAAGAATGGTTAATATTCATAATGTATAAAAAACATAAAGATCAATATGAAAAACACAGCCTATCTGATAGAAAAAAAGAACAGGGATATAAATAGGTAATTTACATACAAAGGGCAAACATATGAAAAGGTGATGAACCTCGCTAACAAGGAGATGCAAATTCTATCAATAATGAGATGGCATTTTTCCCATATTAAATTGTCCAAAATTACAAAGACTGGTAATATCCAGGTTTGGCAAAGCTGTGTGGGAGGTGGGTAGGAACGGAGCATCTTTCACTGTTAATGTGAGGAAGACAGCTTTGGAGAAGACAAGTGGGCAGAACTCATCCAAACTACAAGTTTGTGAGTTTTCGGTTTGGCAATTTCACTTCTAGAGACATATCCTATTGGCATGCTCACATGCCAAAAGACACATGTGCAAAATGTTAGATGCAATTTGTAATTGTAAAAAAGTGAAAGAATGCTAATGGTTCATCAATAGACATGATTGAATACTGTGGAAAACTTTGCAGTGGCTAAAAAAAAAAAAAAAAAAAAAAACAAGAAAAAAAAAGAACAGAGTACACGGCCTTACTTTAAAATAGATGCATATGTTACATTGTTGGCTAAAAAGAAAGAAAACTTGCAAAATGATGTAACATGTATTCACTACGTATGTGTTTATAAAAATATTTTATATGATAGCTATCTATTTATATATACAAAATATAAGTAACTATGAAAAACTGTTTCATACTATCGTGTTATATCGTCATATTCTTTTTCATTTTTTCCAGCTGGTCATTTGAATTCCCATAAGCCTTAGTACAAGAAAATCCAGGATCTCCCGCTTGAGATTGCCTATCCCCAGAATTGCCCCAAAACCTCAGCACCTCATGAATGCCAATTGTAAATTGTGTGTGTGTGTATGGGTGTTGGGGGAGGATGGCAATCCATCTTCCAGACTCAAAAGATGGAACTAAATGGGGCTGGCTTTCTCCAGGTGTCACCTGACTACATCCACCTGGCATAGTCAAGTCTATGATGGTAACACTTGACTGTGATGATGCTTCCTGATATGGGATGTCAAGTACTTGGTACTCATAGGGTGATGCTCCCTATGGTTTTTGGGCTGAGTTCAGCTGTGAGTGTGGCTCTCTGTGGTCAGCTCTCTTGTTCCTACACAAACAACTTCAAGGGTCCCTGCCAGCCAGAGCCTGAGTCAAGACTGGAATTTGTCAGCTTAGAGACCTAACTTTGCCATCCTCCTTCCCTCTCTAGGGAACCTACAAAGAGGTCAAGGAAGGTTTTCTTTTTAAAATCTCAGAAGTTGCTGTTTGTTCTCCTTTCTCAGAATAGAGTAATAGTTTGACACTTCTCTCTTGAAAAAAGTTGTGCTCCCAACAGATATAATCCTGGCTGGGTACATCTTGGGTAAGGTACTGGTGGAAAATTTTGTTTGTAGGATCGATTTTATGTGCACAGTGCAGGTCTAGAAGAATTCACACTAAACTATTAGTTGTGAGTCATCTCCTTTCGGGAAAGGGAGCAGTAATGGGAGTGAAACTAAATAACTACTGTCAGTCACATTTACTCCTTAGCACTTTGGAGTAAATTTTGGTTTGATTTCATTTTGAGAGGGTTAACAAACTTGGACATACACACACATACACAAACACATGCACATCAACTTAAAAATAATACAATAATAATTCTTTCTCTCCTCTAATTTTTCCTTTTCCGTTGGATCATTCTTCTCAGTGTATACTCAATGCTCTGCTATTCTTCCCAACTTAAAAAAAATCCCCTCCTGATCACTCTTCCCACTTGTGCTATTATTACCCCATTTCTCTGAGCTTTTTACATTAAAAGTCCTCAAGAGTTATCCATATTCATTTGTAAATCCTTTCCTCCCATTTTCTCATGAATATATGCTAATGATCCCCCTTCCCACTCACTTCTACTGCTCTTGTTAAGGCCACTAATGAATGGCCTCCATATTGTTGACTCCGTGGTCATTTTCAGTCTTTATCATACTTGACCCATGAACAGCTCCTTCTGCCTTAGAACCCTTTCTTCTTTTGTCTTCCAGGATACCACACTCTTCTAGTTTTCTGTCTCCCTCCCTGGCAGCTCCATCTTCATTTCCCTTCCTGATTCCACCTCAACTCCTCCCCATCTTAATGTTAGGTGCTCCAGAGCTCAGTCCTTAAGCCTTTTGTCTAGCATGATTTCATTAGCCATGGCTTTAAATATCGTCTATGTCAAATACACCTCAAAATTTTTCTTTTAGCCTAACCCTGTCCAGGAATCTACGTTTATACACTCTACCTCCTATTTAAGGTCTCCACTTGGATGTTTGACAAATATGTCAAACTAGGCATACTCAAAACTGGCTCATCTCATGATATTCTCTCCCAAATCTGCTTTTCTTATATTCTTCTGCAAAATGATAAAGGATAACTTCAATCCCTTCAATTGCTCAAGAGAAAACCTTGTAGTCATCCTTGACCTTTCTTTTTTCTTCGCATTCCACATTTAACCTATCAGCAAAATTTGTTGACTCTACCTTCAAATTATATCCAGATTCTGAATACTTCTCACTAGCTCTTCTGTTGCCTCCTTGGGTCAAGACACAGCCACCCTTTCCCTGGATTGCTGCAATGGTCGTTTCACTGGACACCTGGACTCAGTCTTTGAGAAACTTCAGTAATTTTCAACACAGAGTGATGCTGTAAAACTCTAAAACATATGGCCACTTTGCTCGCAGCCCTACATAAATTCCTCAGTGTGCTCAAATTGAAAGCAAAATCCTTGCGCTCCCTCTCACCTCATTGACCTCTACTCCTCCACTCTCCCTCTCCAGCCTCCAAGCTTTTTCCAGAACAGTTGTCTTGGGATCTTTGCATCTGTTGTTCTCCCTTCTTGGGCCACTCTCCCCTGCAAACATCCAATGGCTTGCAAATTTAACTCATCCAGGTCTTTATGTTCTATTCTCACTGAGGCTTTCCAATGACTATGGTATTTAAAATAGTACACAGCTTCTCCTACCTTCTCTGTATTTCCTAACCTTTTCAGCATTTTCTTCTTCATAGCACTTAGTACAAAATGATTAGTGCTCTAGTATTGCTGTAACAAATTAGCACAAACCGGGAGGCTTAGCACAACAGAAAAGTATTGCTCCACAAACTCTGAAATCAAGGTGCTGGCACAGCTGTTTCTTTCTGGAGGTTCTGAGGGAGAAGCTGTGCTGTGCCTCTGTCCTACCTTATGGTAGTCACC
Organism: Colobus angolensis palliatus; assembly: GCF_000951035.1. Classification (NCBI taxonomy): domain Eukaryota; kingdom Metazoa; phylum Chordata; class Mammalia; order Primates; family Cercopithecidae; genus Colobus; species Colobus angolensis. The sequence continues at coordinate 6,045,405 of NW_012118488.1, forward strand.
AGCAATCCTAGGAGTTCCTTTGTTCGTAGACACATCATTCCAATCACTTTCTCCATTATCACATGGCTTTCTTCCTTATTTGTCTGTGTTCCTGTATCTTCAGATGACCTTTCTCTATGAGGATACCAATCACTGAATTTAATGCCCACCCTAATCCAGTATGACCTCATCTTAGTTTCACTACATCTGCAGACTATTTCCAAATGAAATCACATTCACAAGTATCAGGGATTAAGGTTCAACATATATTATTGGGGGAGACAATTCAACCCCTAGCACCATATGACATACAAATATTTTTACTTAAGTTTTTTATCTTTCTCTTTATACAAGAATGCAAGCTCTAAGAAAGCACAAAGTTTTGTCGATTTTTTTTTCACTGCTATACCTGGGTGGGATGCAACCCATAAAGACTTGTTGAATGACTAAATCCCCCTGCTAGCTCCTCACAACTAAGAGGACAAAGGTTCAAACACTGGATACAGCATTCATGCTCTTAGACAAACTGGTCCTCATTGAAGTTTTCACTCTTAGCTTTCATCACTTCCCTTAGTATCTCCCCTTTCTACTAAGAGGAACTCCTGGATCTTCCTCAAACAAACACGTTCACAACTCCCCTTATTTGCTCTTTCTCTCCCCTTCACCCCCATCTACTCCTCTTTTCCTTTACAATACATATTTCTCTGTTAAAATCTTACCTATTCTCCTAAGACCAGCTCAGTTCTCACTCTGAAACCTTCCATACGAACAGTTAACAACCTCTTTTTCTGGGTCCCTTTCAGTTATCCCTTTTCTCATTAGAAATTTTACCATCTTAGCATATGAATGTATTGGTGGAGAATCATGACAACCCAGATCTTCTCCATTCAACTGGGAGATCTTTCAGAGAGGGGCCAATGCCTTCCTTATCTCTTCATTTTTCCTTCAGTCCAACCCCCAGCATCTATCCAGTGCTTGTACTGTAACAGCTGCATGCTAAACACCTGTTGACCAAATGAAAGAAGTAGGGTAGATTTGCCTTCTTAAGATTTGAAGTAACAGCAAATATAATTTAGGCCACTGGGCCCCAGGATGTATGTACTACAGAGTCAACCAATAAGTAGGTGGGAAAGATGAGGTTTCTAATTAAGGCATTTGGAAGTTACTATAAACACGTGTCTTCGAGGAAAGGCCTTAGTCATGGTCAGAGAGTGCAGAGAGATTAGCATAGGAGCACACAAAACAGACTATTCAGCAGGACAAAAAATGGATTTAAACTGTCTAACAGCTAATGCCCATCCAGTAAGTGAAGGGGAGAATCCGCCCATAGCCACTTGCATTGTTTTCTAAAGACCATCCCTTAGAGCTGTTTTTAGAGGTATTTTGAGCATTGTGGGTGAATGTGGCAGTGTGATCTTAGATATAGATGAGACGGAGTGGCTATAAAAACTGTACCTTCCAACTATAAAAACTTCCTGGAGTAACAATTCCCTCTCACAATGTAACTGAAAAGTGCAATTGATCTTATCTTTAAACAGTGTTCTACAAAATCTTAGAGTCATTCTGTTAGAATAACTTGACTGTTTTTAAAAAACCTAATTCCTGGGTTTCATCTAAGATGCCCTGGAATCAGATCTTTGCAGTAGTGTACTAGAATGTGCACTGGCAATAAGCTCCCAGGAAAATATGAGAATACTAATATTTAAGGATTCCTACATTAAGGAAACCCATCCCTAAATCCATGTATATGATTTATTGTGGTCAGCCATTGTGATGGTTAATTTTATGTGTCAACATGACTGCACTAACAGATGCCCAGATAACGGGTAAAACATTATTTTTGGGTGTGTCTGTGTAGGTGTTTCTGGAAGAGATTAGCATTTGAATCAGTAGAACTGTAAAGAAAACAGTCCTCACGGAATGGGCCAGAATTATCCAATCTGTTGAAAGCTCAAATAGAACAAAAAGGCAAAGGAAGAGTGAATTTGCTGTCTGCTTGAGCTTGGATATTCATCTGTTCCTGCCCTGGGATTTTGGTACTTTTTGTTCTTGGACCTTCAAACTAGAACCTGGACTTATGCCATTAGCTCCCTGTGTGCACCTTGCTCCATTCTCATGCCTTTGGACTTGGGATCAAATCACACCACTGGTTTTCCAGGTTCTCCAGCTTGTAGATAGCAGATCATGAAAATTCCTGGCATCCCTAACCACGTAAACCAATTCCTATAATAAACCTACTCATATGTATATCCCATAAGTCTGTTTCAGTAGAGAACTCTGACTAATACAATCCTATTCTTGAAAAGCTGGAAAGAAAAAAACATGAAAAAAAAAAAAACCACACACAAGTCTTTGTATAGATTTATTTGTCTTCAAGTTAGGGTCTTCTTAAATACTCACCTCCTCCAATAGAACTGCCCTTAGAGAATAGATACCCAGAAAGCAGCCTGTAGGCTGAGGCAGGCAGGCCTACAAGGCTGAAACACAGAATGGAGGAGAGCAGCAGTTCTTGAGAGCTTGTTAGCAATCAAACCTGAAGGCAGGCGGGGACTCTGAGATGACTAGAAACTCTGGGCAGCCATTCTGTACTTTTCAGCAACCCAGAACTAAATGTAGACTTTAGGTACAGAGTTATATGATGGGAACAGCAGTCTTTGGACTAACAAATAACATATTTGGGATCCTTGCTCTGTCAATTACTTTTGGTTCAGTGAATCTCGGTAAGTTCTTCATCTCAGCCTCAGTTTCCGCATCTGCACAATGGGAACAACATCACCACTTGGCTGGCCTATTGTGAAGATTAAACAAAAGTGTGTGTTGGCTGGGCGTGGTGGCTCATGCTTGTAATCCCAGCACTTTGGGAGGCTCAGGCAGGTGGATCACGAGGTCAGCAGTTCAAGACCAGCCTGGCTGAGATGGTGAAACCCCTTCTCTACTAAAAATGCAAAAAAAAAAAAAAGAAAAGAAAAAAAATTAGCTGGGCATGGTGGCAGGCACCTGTAATCCCAGCTACTCAGAAGGCTGAGGCAAATAATTGCTTGAACCCAGGAGGCAGAGCTGCAGTGAGCCGAGATCATGCCACTGCACTCCAGTCTGGGAGACAGAGCGAGACTCCATCTCAAGAAAAAACAAAAACAAAAACAGTGTGTGATCATTTCACATGATAGTTGAAACTTGGGAAGTCCCTGAAATATGACATCTTCTAGATTTCTTTTCTTTGTCTTCAGTAAGAAATAATCAGAAGGTGGTACTGATTTGAAAAAAAAAAAGGGAGAAGAAAGGAAAGGAAGGGAGAGAGGAAGTACCAAAAGAAGGAAGGAAAAGGAAATAGAAAAAAGAAAAGATACATAAATAGAAAATTAGCTTGGTTCAGAGTTTGGCAGATAAAATAAGCTACCTGCAAATACCATCTTTTACTGAACATTTACATTAAAATCTTTAAATGGTACACCATGCCATTGTAGATTGCTCCAAACTAAATAAAAATAGTAACTAAATAGTAGAATAAGGATTACTTTCTATAGCTGAGCATGAAATAATTTGAAAGTAAACATTGGAAAGCTCTTAAAGCATCCTAAATTGTTTTTTCTTCCTTCAAATGTCATAATACCTATCTCAATAGATATTTTTAAATTGCATTCCTCTTTCAAGATCCTTCTATCCCTTGTGTCTCTTGCTTAGGAATGAAACAAATAACTTAGTTGGAAATGACATAATCTCTGGTAGAATGGGAGAGGTGTTTAAATAAATTTCAGTTTGACCATCTTCTAGATCTTGGTAGATATTGATAATGTTTTGCCACTGAGTTTTGTGGAAACTGGAGAGAAAAATAATCTTTTTAGTGTGTTCTGCTGTTCCCATTATCTATTGCTACATAACAAATCATCTTCAAAATTCAGTGCTTTAAAATAGTTACTTACTATTATAACTCATGGTTCCATGGATTGACTGGGATCGTTTGGGTGACTCTCACTTGGGGGTCTTTAATATGATTGTAGTCTGGAGATACATTATTTGAAGGTTCTCTTGCATGGCTGTCTAAGATGGCTCACTTGCAAGGCTGACAGTTGCTCTCAGAAGTTGGCCAGGAGCTCAGCTGGGACTGCCCATGAGAATAACAACACATGGCCTCTCTAGACTTTGGCTTCTTGGGCATGGTGGCTGAATTCTGTGAGGGAGAGTCCCACGAGTGGGCATTTCAAGAGACCCAGGAGGAGACTGCAAGGCTTTTTATGACCTGGATGTGGAAGTCATGCAGTGTCACCTCTACCACGTTCTATTGATTATACAGGGGTAGTCAAGAATCAAGCAGGTGGGCAGGTATGGTGGCTGGAGAAGGCAGACTGCTTGAGGCTGGGAGCCTAACACTAGCCTGGGCAATGTGGTGAAATCCTGTCTCTACAAAAAATACAAAAAAATTATCTAGGTGTTGTGGTGCACACCCGTAGTCCCAGCTACCCAGGAGGCTGAGGTGGGAGGATCACCTAAACCTGGGAGGTTGAAGCTGAAGTGAACCATGATTGCGCACTGTGCTCCAGCCTAGACGACAGTGAGGCCCTGTCTCAAAATAAAATAAAATAAAATAAGAATCCAGTGCACAAATACTTGAGTACACGAGGACATGACTACTAGGAAGTGTGGGTAACTGGGAGCCATCTTTGGAGACTAGCTTGCCTACATTATAATTGAACTTCCCCACCCATAGGAGCATTTCTATCTTTGCCAGATCAATAGTGGGATCACTTACTATTTAACTACAAATTTCAAATGGAAGTTTCACCTGCATGTATGAAAACAAGATTTCTATCAAAGGTAACAAAACATATGACCAAATATGTCTTTGCCAAAGAAAGCTTTGTGAAAGCTTTTTCATTAGCTGAACACCCACTGGAGACATCATGTTTTGAGACTTTCTGACCTCAATCTCTAGACAGAAAGAGAGTTGGTATCTCCCAGTTTCCAAGCAGTCCTGGGGAAGGAGGTTGGCACCTATGAACCCTTTACATTGATTATCTTAGGCAGCTCAGTTCACTTAGTTTTCTTCATTTGAAGAAAAGGGGGTAGCAACACTGGATGAATTTTAGGGGCACTTCTCTCCTGATATTCCATTAATGTGCCAGTGGCTTAGTGTTTTGCAGGGAACTTCACGGAATAGAACACTTCAGTTAACTTCTAGTTGTTATAATGCATTTTTACTTAATAATCTCTCTCGTCTGTGTTTTGGTTCATTCATGGGGATAGAGTAGGCTAGGTATTTAGAATCTTATTCTGTCACAACGTGAAACTGAGTGAAGACTTTAGACCATGGCATCTGCAGATACTGGACTTGAGTTGTGGGTTCTTAAATTCACGAGTATAAGACCTGTTGCCATTTGCTCAGTATTTCTGATCCTTGGCTTCCTCATTTGTAAAAAATACCAAACCCATAGTTTTGTTGGAAGGAACAAAGGAGCTGAACTTTAAGACCCTACCCTAGGTCTCCCTACTACTGGGCTATTTTGTTGTTTGATTTTTGCCTTTTTAACTTCGTTTGAATGATTTAATAGTTATGGTGTACCTGTAGCTTTTAGTTACCACACATCTCTTTGAGAAGTAGTCAGGGTATGAATAATACACATAAATAAAAAATGAGTGAACAGAATATTAAAGCAAAGTAAGCCTGTTTGAAAATTTGGACTCAAACCATAGTTTCAAACCCATAAAAACATTTATTGGGTCACTAGTACATATAGTGTACTGTGCTAGGCTCTGTAGAGGACTGAATTCAAATTTGGTCCCTGTATGCAAAGCTGCTTTTATTCTACTTATCCAGAGGTTACTGAATTTGGAGCTAGTTGACAGTTATGCCAGGAGAACAGACCAGTCTGCCTGCCTGTCAAGGAAAGAATTAAAAACTTATTTCTGCTCAGTGCACAGCAGACAGCCCGGAAAGAGTCTTATGAACCCAACACTGCAAACAAGGCCATTTCTCCTCCTTTACAGGTTTTTATAATTAGGTCAACAATAGCTCAGGAAAGATGGAATTCCAGCTCTAAGAAAATAATTTTGATTGAAAAAGATGCAAAAGGCAGTACAGACAAATAAGAGATTCCAATGATTATCAGTGGTATGTAAAACAAAAGGAAATAGCCCAAAACAATCACAGCTACTACTACCCACTCATTACCATGGAGACACTATGGATTCACCGGGGCAAGGCGCCATGTGGGGATTGAAGTGGTGTGTGTGATTGGGGAGGGGTTGTTGGTAGTGAAAATAAGACTTTTAGTAATGCACAAAGGCAGGGATGAGATAGATATCCAAATAAATGTAATTCAAGAGACAAAGTACTAAGTATTAAAGAAGACTAAAGTTCTAAGGAATGAGAAATAGCACCAGTCAGGCAACATGAGGAAGACCTGCTGAATGCGGAGGTCAGACTTCAGCCTGGCCTTGAAACAGAGGTGGTAACAGTTAGCGATTTGGTTTGGATGAATAATAGAGTTTGTGAATGGAAGAAGTGGAAGAAAAGTCTGGGAAGAAGGTTGAGGCCAGACTCTAGAGCATCTTCAAGATTGGTGTAAAGGGCTTACATTTTACTTGGAAAGTGTTGTCAGGTAAGAATGCAGTCAATTGCAATTGATGGAAAAATATAACAGACAGTGGTTTACATGAAAAGCAGTTGGTTTATTCTATGGAACAAGAAGTTAGGAGGCAAGCAGGTGAGGGTTGGTATGGTGGCTCAGGAGGCCATGGAAGACTCAGGCTCTTTCCTTTTGCCCCAGCCTGTCATTCTGCACAGGTGGCTTTCACTCTCATGATGGGAATATGACTGCTCTCCTTCCAGCCCCATGTCTGCACTATAAGCAGGAAGAAGGTTTAAGAGTAAAGGGACATACTGGCTAATCCCCTCCCAAGACTGTCACCTACATCTCACTGGCTAGGAATGTATCATGCCATCCATACCCACATGAGAGGCTGAGAAATTGAGTATTTTCTATTTTCTGAGTCTTTGGCAAAGAAAGCTCAGGGAAAAGGCAACTGTGAGTCCCTTTTGAGTAGCTAGTTCATGGCATTCACCATAGAACTATTATGGTTTTTGAGCAGGGGAATAAAACACTGCTTGATGATTAATTTGGTTGTAATACATAACTGGACTTGAAGAGAACAGTTACAAAGAGAAAGATGAGAACTCAAGATGCAGAGACATGAAGTGCTGGATTCATGGTCCTATATGAGTCAGTGGTGGAACTGGGATTTGAATCCAGGCTAGTTGTTCCAGGCCTTTTTCTACCTATCTCTCAAAGCTGACTCAGTAAGGCCTTTAACAGAATGATCTCTTATATAGAGCCATCTGCATAAACAACAATGCTAGGAAGCCATTAATTCATTTATTTCTTCAACTCTGCTTTAATTATATATACTGTTGTGTTGTAAACAATCCTGGGAGACAGTGTAATAAAACGAAATAAAGAGAATTCAGAGAAAGGTAGAGATAGGTTCAAATCCAGCCATTTCTCTTGCCAATGGCGTGATTTTGCATGAGTCACATAAATTCTCTGGCTTTCGATATCCTTAGAGGAATAACAATGGCAGAAATGTATAAAATGAGATAATCTTGTTATAGCAAATATATTGCCAATATGGGTTAGTTGGCCCAACCTCCATTCCACATTTATTTTCCCTAGCCAGTTTCAGCTAAGGCAGTTGGTGTGTTACTATTCTGGCCAACCAGACATAGATGGGATCAGCTACAGTCTCAATGATACTTTTACTTTTCTGATACAGGTTCCTCCCTTTTATACTCCTTTCTTCCTGCTTGTGGGCATGATGGCTGGAGTTGATGCAGTCATTTTAGCACAATGGGGAAAAGACCATGTGAGTACTAGAGGCTTCATTATGAATAACATTGAACAACTGGACCAACACTAGCAGCTGCAAATCCTCAAACTTCTCATTACGTGACAAAAATAAACTACTTGTATTAGACACTATGGCTTTATTTTTCATTACTTCCAGTTAAAAACACTTAAAATTGCTAGTTTATAAAAGCACTTGGTACCTACTTTATACTCAGTAAGTGATGTTTATTGTTATTCTTGTCATCATCAGTATTGTTATTGTTTTTGTAAGTTGCATAACATCAAGTTATAGACTAACTTATAGATAAAAAGACTATAATCAAAATACATAAACAAATATGTGATATCCTCATGAAAAAATGAAAATAAAGTCACCACGAAGGATTGAGAGTAACATAAAACCACGTTGGTTCTACACAGGTGGGTAGAAATTGTCTGTACAGATGTTGGGAAAATCCACGCTCTAAGCCCGAAGCCAGGGTTATAGTACAGGGCTCTCTGTCCAGATGCAGAAACACAGCAACCATGGCAGGGGATGTGGGGAGGGAAGCATTCCTACTGGGGTATTTTGAGCGATGACTGTAAAATCAGCGTTTGGACTGTAGAAGAGGGATTTTGTGTCTTTGACTTAAATACAGTGTTCAGTGTTTGTAGGGATAGAAAGTAGTCAAACTACCAAAGAGAGTCTGGTTTCTGGTAAAGAATTTAGAAATAGGAAAAGCGAAGGTCCATGGAAATGAATTCTCTGATCTTCAGACTTCTCTAACCAACCATTGAATGAGATAAATTAATAATCTATAATGTATGCTAAATGTTCAGAATGAAACTAAAGTACAAAATCGAATCATACAAACAATAGACACCATGAAGAATTAAAAGGCTTATTTTTAAAAAGTAACTCCAGTGAGTAACATAGCCCAGGCATAGATACGCTTGCCAAACAAGCAACTGACCCAGTAAATAACATGGTTATTCAGACAAAATCAGAGATCCTGTGTTTGTGAGGTCAATAGATCAAAATTTTTATTTACTTATCTATTGTCTATATAATTTATATCCAAGTATACATTTTTGAGAAATATTTTTGAGAAATATTTGTTATAATTTACAGAAACACATATATAGCAATAGAATAAGCAATAGAAAAAAGAATTTAGAATTCAAGATATTTGACTATGCATGTTTCCAACCTCATGTCCCATTAGATGACACAAGATATTCACAAAGAGGACAAAATTTTAACATCATCAGAAAAGTATAGGGAGGCTGCATTTGGCAGATGAGAATATTGAGGAATTTCTGAAAGGTGTAAGGCAGATAGTAACATATTGTCTGAGAATATCAAAAAGCTAAATACTTCATAACACAAAATGGAAGAAAGAAGGGGCTTTCCCAGCAAAATTCTGGGGGACTCCAAGATCAGGGGGCAGAGAAAGGTGAGGGGTGACTGAATAAAGAGACCTGAAAGAGCTGGCCCATTCAAAAGGCTGACACCGCGTTTGTCCCCCAAGCAAAGCTGAAAGAATAGCTCCCTGAATAAACTGGTGAATCATCTGTGAGACGGTCCCAGAGTGGGCACTAGCATCAAAAACAAATTGCAACACTGAACTCCCAAGGAACTTTGATTACCATAATGGGCTACTAAAGGATAAATTCTCATACTTACTAAAGAAAAGACTTCCCAGCACCCCAACTCCTGAAAGGAGCCAGGGCTTCTGTCTTAAGAATTTACACCCATTGTTGGAGACACAATAATTTTTTCATGTAAGGAGGATTACGTTTCAGGAACCAATTCTATTTTCTTAGATCCTGATTCATAAATGTAAATAAGGAATTTTATTCCTCCAAAGGAATGCCACCCTGTTGATACCTTGATTTTAGCCCAGTGAAATCCATTTCAGATTCTGACCTTTAAAAAATTAAAATAATGAATTTGTGTTGTTTTTAGTCACCAAGTTTGTGGTACTTTGTTACAGCAGCAATAGGAGACTAATACACATGGAGAACCAACTCAATAGAACCAATAACTCTGTAGTGAGAAATCACAAGGAAAGAAAGAGACATAGATGGAGGGTATGATGCAATCAAATAAATAATAGAAAGACTGACTCGAAGCTGGAAAGGGACTTGAGTTTTCAGAGAAGAAAAGGCCAACTGACTCCCTTAAAGCAAAATTGTAAAACATTGGAATCCCTAAGGATAAAGAAAAATCTTACAAGCTCCCATAAAAAAATCTAAGGTTCATATAAATGAATTATTATTCTCATCACTGAGCCCATTATTTATTTGAGCTAAGTATTTTACTTTAATCTTCACCACACTAGCACCCTATACCATACTCTTATCTATTTGTATGTGGATATGGAAAAAGAGGATCCCTGAGGTTATGCAGTTCTACAGTTAGTAAGTGGTAGAAATGGAATTAAAAGTCAAGTTCAGAAACATGGGTTTCTGAAGACCACTACATTAATTGCTAGCATCAAACTTCTCATTTACAATACGGAAAACAGGAAAACAATGGACCAGTGCCTGTAAAAAGCTAAAGAAGTACGTTTTCAAGCTCAAGTCCTATCATTAAAGTATGGGGTAGAGGGGAATGGCATTTTTAGACATATAAGAACATAGAAAGCTTACCACCCACATAACCTTTTCTGAAAACAAAGCAATGACAAAAAACTTCAGGTTGTACTTCAGTAAGATAAAGTTGAAAAACAAAAATACATAACATACCAATAAAATGTGCAAGGATATCAGTAAAACTTACAGCTAATACTAAGTAATGGTTGAAAATATGGCAGTGAAATTTAATGGAATTGTTAAGTAGTTAGTCATAAAACAGAAGAGGCACAAAGTAAAAAATTAACAATCTGGAACCAAAATTCAAGATAATTTTTAATAATATCAAAGAGGTAGTAAGGAAGAAATAAAGGGAAGTTCTAAAATATCAATGATACAACCTGTATTTCATTTAAGTGAGGTTGTTGTAGACACTGCTGTATTTTTATTTGGACATGAAAACAATTTCACATTGTGACAAGTTTAAGGATGTTCACTAGCAGAACAAAAATGTAAGGTGAAAATTTTAAACTACTATGAGATAAACCGTAAATAAAAAACAAGAAAATAAAGAATAAAAAACGTAAAATAAGAATATATGAGACAATATAGTAAATGACTATCTGTTGAATTTTTCTAAACTATTCTAGAAATATGCAATGTTCCATGCTATCTTTTTTTTTTTAAAAAAAAACAGTTTCATCAAGGTATTATTTGCATACAATAATACGCACGTTTTTATTAATTTATTCTAAACTTTTATATTGGGTTCAGGGGTACATGTGTAGGTTTGGTATATAGGTAAATGTCATAGGGGTTTGCTGTACAAATTGTGTAATCACCTAGGTAATAAACACAGTACCCGGTAGGTAGTTTTCCAGTCCTCACCTTCCTGCCTCCCTCTACCCTCTACCCTCAAGGAGGCCCCAGTGTCTGTTGTTCCCTTCTTTGTGTCCACAGGTACTCAATGTTTAGCTGTCACTCATCAGTGAAAACATGTGGTATTTCGTTTTCTATGCCTGCATTAGTTTACTGAGGATAATGAGTTCCAGCTCTATCCATGTTAGTGCAAAGGACATGATCTCATTCCTTTTATGGCTGCGAACTAAGGTGTATAAGTACCACATTTTCTTTCTCCAGTCTAATGTTGATGGACATTTAGGTTGATTCTATGTCTTTGCTATTGTGAACAGTGCTGTGATGAAAATACGCATGCATGTGTCTTTATGGTAGCACGGTTTATATATCTTTGAGTATATACCCAATAATGGGATTGCTGGATCAAATGGTAGTTCCGTTTTAAGTTCTTTGAGAAACTGTCAAACTGTTTCCATAGTGGCTGAACCAATTTACACTCCCACCAAGAATGTATAAGCATTCCCTTTTCTCTGTAACTTCCCCAGCATGTTACTTTTTGACTTTTGAATAATAGCCATTCTGACTGATATGATATGGTATCTCATTGTGGTTTTGATTTGCATTTCTCTAATGATTAGTGAGGTTGAACATTTTTTCATATGCTTGTTGGCCATGTGTATGTCTTCATTTGAAAAGTATCTGTCCATGTCCTTTGCCCAGTTTTTAATTTTTTTTTTGTAAATTTGTTTAAGTTGCTTGTAGATGCTGGGAATTAGACCTTTGTCAGATGCATAGTTTGCAAATATTTTCTCCTATTCTGTAGGTTCTCTGTTTACCCTGTTGATAGTTTCTTTTGCTCTTTAGAAGCCCTTTAGTTTAATTATGTCTGACTTGTCAATTTTGCTGCTGTTGCCATTACTTTTAGTGTTTTCATCATGAAATCTTTGCCAGAGCCTATGTCAGAATAGTATTTCCTAGGTTATCTTCTAGGAATTTTGTGGTTTTAGGTTTTATATTTAATTCTTTAATCCTTCTTGAGTTGATTTGATTTTTGTATATGGTATAAGCGAGGGGCCCAGTTTCAATCTTCTGCATATGGCTAGCCAGTTATCACAATACCATTTATTGAATAGGGAGTCCTTTTCCCCATTGTTTTTCTCAACTTTGTAGGAGATGAGATGTTTGTAGGTATGCAGCTTTATTTTGAGCTGTCTATTCTGTTCCACTGTTCTGTGTGCCTGTTTTTGAACTAGCACCATGCTGTTTTGGTTACTGTAGCCTTGTGGTATAATTTGAAGTTAGGTAATGTAATGCCTCCAGCTTTGTTCTTTTTGGTTATGATTTCTTTGGATATTCAGGCTCTTTATTGGTTACATATTAATTTTAAAATAGTTTTTCTAATTCTGGGAAGAATGTCATTGGTAATTTGATAGAAGTAGCATTGAATCTATAAATTGCTCTAGGCAGTATGGCCATTTTAACAAGATGGATTCATCTATACATGAGCATATAATGTGTTTCCATTTGTTTTTGTCGTCTCTGATTTCCTTGAGAAGTGTTTTGTAATTCTCATTGTATAGATCTTTTACCTCCCTGGTTGGCTGTATTCCTAGGTATTTTGTTCTTTTTTGTGGCTATTGTGAATAAGATCATGTTCTAGATTTGACTCTCAGCTTGGATGTTTTTGATGTATAGAAATGCTATTGATTTTTTACATTGATTTTGTATCATGAAACTTTGCTGAAGTTGTTTATCAGATCTAGGAACTTTTGGGCAAAGTCTATGGGCTTTTCTAGGTATAGAATCATATTGTCTGCAAACAGAGATAGTTTGACTTACACTCTTCCTTATTTGGGTGTCTTTTATTTCTTTCTCATGCCTGATTGCTCTAGCTGGGACTTCCAGTACTATGGTGAATAGGAGTGGTGAGACTGGACATCCTTGTCTTGTTCTGCTTCTCAAGGGTAATTCTTCCAGCTTTTGCATTTTCAGTATGATGTTGGCTGTGGGTTTGTCATAGATGGCTCTTATTATTTTAAGATATGTTTTCTCAATGCCTAGTTTGTTGGGTTTTTTTTTAATGATGTTGAATTTTGTTGAAAGCCTTTTCTGAATCTATTGAGATGATCATGTAGGTTTTTAGTTCTGCCTATGTGATAAATAACATTTGTTGATTTGCCTATGTTGAACCAAACTTGCATCCCAGGGGTAAATCCTACTTTATCATGATAAATTAGTTTTTTGATGTGCTGCTGGGTTTGGTTTGCCAGTATTTTGTTGAGGATTTTTGCATCTATTTTCTTCAAGGAGAGTGACCTGAGGTTTTCCTTTTTTGTTGTGTCTCTGCCTGTTTTTTTGGTCAGAATGATGCTTGCCTCATAGAATGAGTTAGAGACGAGTCCCTTCTCCTCAGCTTTTTGGAAAAGTTTCAATAGGAATGATGCCAGCTCTTTAACACACCTGGTAGAATTTGGCTGTGAATTCATCTGGTCCTGGGCTTTGTCTGGTTGGTTGGCTTTTGATTATTGATTCAATTTCAGAAGTCATTCTTGCTCTGTTTAGGTCTTCAGTTTCCTTCTGGTTCAATCTTAGGAGGTTGTACATTTACAGAAACATATCAATTTCTTCTAGGTTTTCTAGTATGTGCACATAGAGGTATTCATAGTAGTTTCTCAGGTTTTTTTTTTTTAATATTTCTGTGCGGTCAGTGGTAGTAACATCCCTTTTGCCATTTCTGGTTGTGTTTATTTAGATCTTCTTTTTTTTCTTTATTAGTCTAGCTAGCAGTCAATCTTATTTGTTCTTTTAAAAAAAACCTCCTGGATTTATCTTTTGTGTGGTTTTCCCACCTTAATTTCATTTAGTTTAGCTCTGATTTTGGTTATTTCTTGTCTTCTGTAAGCTTTGGGGTTGGCTGGCTCTTGTTTTTCTTGTTCCTCTAGTTAAGATGTTAGGTTGTTAATTTGAGACCTTTCTAATGTTTTGATGTGGGCATTTAGCACTATGAACTTTTTTCTTAAGTTGGAACTGCTTTAGTTGTGTTCCAGAGATTTTGGTATGGTGTATCTTTGTTCTCATTAGTTCAAAGAAAATTTTCAAAGAATTTTTTTTACTTTGATTTTGTTGTTTAACAAAAGTCATTCATTCAGGAGCAGGTTGTTTAATTTCCATGTAATTGTATGATTTTATGTAATCTTCTTAGCATTAATTCTTATTTGACTGCACTGGGGTATGAGAGTATGGTTGGTAATATATATTTTTTTAACTTGATGAGAATTTTTTATGGTCAATTGTGTGGGTGATTTTAGAGTGCCATGTGTAGATAAGAAGAACGTCTATGCTCTTGTGTTTGGGTGCAGTGTTCTGTAGGTCTCTACTATGCCCATTTGGTCAAGTGTTTAGCTCAGTTCCCAAACATATTTGTTAGTTTTCTGCCTCAGTGATCTCTCTAATATTGTCAGTGGAGCGTTAAAGTCTTCTACTATTATTGTATGGTTATCTAAGTCTCTTTGCAGGTCTCTAAGAACTTGTTTTATGAATCTGGGTGCTTCTGTGTTGGGTGCATATATATTCAGGTAAAGTCTTCTTGTTGAATTGAATAACCTTAGCCATGATATAATGCCCTTGTTTTTTTTGATTGTTGTTGGTTTAAGTCTATTTTGTCTGAAATCAATAGCAACCCCTGCTTTGTTTTCCATTTGCTTGGTAGATTTTTCCACATCCCTTTACTTTGAGCCTATGGGTGTCACTGCATGTGAGATGGGTCTCTTGAAGATAGTGTATAGTTGGTTTTTACTTCTTTATCCAACTTGCCACTCGGTGCCTTTTAACTGGGACATTTAGCCTATTTACATTCAATTTTGATATGTGTAGATTTGATCCTGGCTTCGTGTCACTAGTTGTTATGCAGCTAGTTGTTATGTAGACTTGACTGTATAGTTGTTTTATAGTGTCAATGGTCTATACATTTGTGTGTTTCTGTGGTAGCCCATAATAGTCTTTCCTTTCCATATTTAGCACTCCCTTAAGGACCTCTTACAAGGCACGTCTGGAAGTAATAAATTCCCTTAGCATTTACTTGTCTAAAAAGATTCTTATGTTTCCTTTGTTTATGAAGCTTAGTTTGGCAGGATATTAAATTCTTGGTTAGAATTTCTTATCTTTAAGAATGCTGAATACAGGCCTCCAATCTCTTCAGGGCTAGGGTTTTTGCTGATAGGTCCACTGTTAGCCTGATGGGGTTCTCTTTGTAGGTGACCTTCCCCTTCTCTCTAGCTGACTTTAACATTTGTTTCTTTCGTTTCAACCTTGGAGAATCAGATGACTATCTGTCTTGGGGATGGTCATCTTATATAGTATCTCACAGAGGTTCTCTGTATTTCTCAAACTTGAATGTTGGCCTAATAAGGTAGCAGAAATTTTCATGAACCATATCTTCAAGTATATTTTCCAAATTCCTTGCTTTCTCTCTCTTTCAGGGATGCCAGTGAGTAGTAGATTTTATTTCCTTACATAATCCTATACTTCTTGGTGGTTTTGTTTATTTTTTTCTTTTTGTCTAAGTTATTTTGGAAAAGCAGTGTTCAAAGCTCTGCAATTCTTTCCTCAGCTTGGTCAATTCTGCTGTTAATACTTGCAATTATATTATAAAATTCTTGAAGTCATTTTTCAGCTCTATCAGATCAATTTGATTATTTCCTAAAATGTTCATTTTGTCTTTCAGCTCCTGTATCATTTTATTATATTCCTTAGATTCCTTGGATTGGGTCTCAACTTTCTCCTGTATCTCAACAATCTTTATTCCTATCCATATTCTGAATTTTATGTCTGTCATTTCAGCCATTTCAGCCTGGTTAAAAACCGTTGCTGTAGAACTAGTGCAGTTGTTTGGAGATAAGAAGACATCTTGGCTTTTTGAGTTGCCAGAGTTCTTATGCGGGTTTTTTCTTATCTGTATGGGATGATGTTCCTTTTTATATTTGATGTTACTGCCCTTTGGATGGGTTTTATTGCTTTTTTCCCCCCCTTTGATGCCTGTGAGTGTTTGATTGTGGTATAAAGTGGATTCAGTCAACTGGCTTCATTTCTGGAATATTTAGGGGGCAAAGGCTCAGCTCAGTACTCCTGGGCTATATGCGCTAACTCTGGGGGCCTGGTACCTAGTCCTCAGCTCTGTTCTCTAGTCCCTTGAGGTTAGAAATCTGCTGTACAAGAGGGGTTGAGGTGTTCCCTAGCCACAATGCTCCAATGTGGGGGTGCCAGCCAAAGCGTTTTGTTGGGGCAGTGGCCATGGGACCTGTGCTCACTCACACATGCTAGCAACTGCAGCAGCATCATGGGGCACACGTGTTGGCTAAAGAGAGGTACCAGTGGGAGTGGGGTGTCAGTGTTCCTGCATGTGCTTGCACTGGCAGTGGCAGTGGTGTGGCAGGGTTGGGGCACTAGTCTGAATTTTTTAATTTAAAGAACTCTCAGTCTAGGGTGAGAAAAACAACAAACAAACACACAAAACACCACCACTATATTTGCTTAAGGAGGAATGCCTATGACAAAACCACACAAGGAAGTTGAAAATTAAAAAAAAAAGGACAAAGATTTATTAAGCCACTGACAGTACAACAACGACCTAAGAGTTATAATCAGAGCAGAACTCAAGACAGAAAACATTATACACAAAACAGAGCATAATTCACATTGATAAAAGTATATGTTCTTACAATGTTATAATAGTCATGAATAATACTGAGAATACATAAAAGAAAAAAGAATAAAAGAATAATTTTAATAAAATATATATGGGGAGAGTGAAAAGTTTTGTAGATACCAAATTAAGGATATGGAGAATTTCAATAACATAATTAACAATCCAGAAAGAATGAGAGAGAAAAAGGGGAAATGAAGGGAGGGAAGGAAGGAAGGAAGAAAGAAAGGAATTAAGGAATAGGAAACATTGAATTTTGTTCCAGACATACTGAGATTGTACATTGTTTTTATATGCCTATAAAATACTTAACAAAAATTGATCCTACAGTTGGCCACAAAGATAATCTCAGTAAATATGCAAAGATTCAAATCCTACAAGTCACATTCTCTGCAATAAAGTTGGATGTAAAAGCAAAGTTATAATAGAAAAGTAAAAAAAAAAAAAAAATAGGAATATCAAAATTCTTGGACATTTTTAAGCACTCACGTACGTAACATTTTAGGTAAAGAGAATGTCAAAAGTGACCATCCAGACTCCTTAGAGATGAGAAAAATTAAGACTAGGATATAAAGTTGAGACATAAATGTCATAAAGAACAGCAGTTTGGAAAGCAAAAAAATTAAACATTTTATGTGGCAATACTCACAAACTGAATAAAATATGAAAGAGAAAAAACTGTTACAGTCCATTTAATAAATGCTTAGCACCAATAACATACAAAGAGAATCTACAAATTAAGGAGAAAAAATTAACAGGTCAGAAGAGAAATGGGTAAATGATATAAACTAGAAACTGATCCAGGAAGAAATAGAAATGTTTAACAAACAGCAACAAACGTTCACGTTGGTGATGAGAGAAATGGAAATTAAAACAAGATGCATTTTTTGTCAAAAAGATTGGAAAATATTTTTAAAATTTTAGTAGAGTGTATAGAAAGAAACATTCTTTTTTTTTTTTTTTTTGAGACAAATTCTCGCTCTGTCGCCC
>NW_012118488.1:6065577-6207010 GCF_000951035.1 Colobus angolensis palliatus
GAGGATAAATCCCTTTATAAATGGGATTAATGCCCCTATAAAAGAGACCCCAGAGAGCTCTCTTGCCCTCTTTCTGCCACATAAGGATACAAGGAATTGGGAGTCTGCAACCCAAAAGGGGGCCCTCACCTGAACCTGACCATGCTGGCACCCTCATCTCAGACTTCCAGCCTCCAGCACTGTGAGAAATCAGTGGCTGTTGTTCACAAGCTACTGGGTCCAGGACCCCAAATGGACTACGAGTGAGAGGTTCAGAAATTTCTTTAAGTCTCAGAGTTATTAAGTACAAAGTTGAGATTTAAATCAAGGCCGTGTCCTCTCCATTCTTCCACACTAGCAGAAATAGTCACAGAAAGCATCAAATGTGTGGTCATGTAGTTTGGCAATAGAGGAAAAATTCGGAGTTCAAAAATTTGGAACCCAGCCTCCTAATTATAAGTATTTACTTCTGGTGTCCCTTGCCCAGATTCAATGGCAAGTGAGGGCAAAATGGCATTCATTTATTGAATACATTCTCATTTTCACAGTTGCTATTTGCTAAGTAGTGTGCTGGGTAAAATTATGTGGTTTCTGCCCCAGTGGAGCTTGTAGTACAGTGGAGAAGGCAGGTAGAATTTAAATCATTACACAAGTGAAAGTAAAATTATAATGGTCATAACTGCTACAAAGGAATAGTAAAAGGTTCAATGAGAGTTTATTCTGAGGTTATGGTGAGGAATTTTGTCTTTATCGTAAACACTTGGAAAAGTTCTCCCATCTAAGTACTAACCAGGGCTGACCCTGCTTAGCTTCTGAGATCAGATGAACACTTGAAAAACTTCTGAAAGGCTTTAAACAGTGCTAATGTAAGAGGTGATGAGATTCTAATTTCAAAACCTCTGGATAAAGAGAATGGAATATGAATTGGAACATAAAGGAAGACCATATCAATGAGAAGATTATTAAGTTGCCCTGGAAAGGGAGGATGATCTGGATTAGGATGGAGTTGGGAGTACACAGAGAAGTGGATGGATTCTTGGAGCTATATAGGAGGAAGTATTGACATTCTCACATGGCAAATCATTCTCATGAAATCAAGCCTAGACTGTGTTCTTAGCAAAACGTGATTCCCTTCTTCTGACTATGATGGGGACTGTATCCATCTATTTGAATCTTAATTGATTTTGAACCTGCTTAATAAGGGTTCTTCTGCTTCTTTGTTTATTTGTTTGAACAGGGTCTCACTCTATCACTCAAGTTGGAGTGCAGTGGCGCGAAATCTTGGCTCACTGCAACCTCTGTCTCCCAAGTTCAAGTGATTCTTCTGCCTCAGCCTCCTGAGCAACTGGGACCACAAGTGCAGGCCACCATGCCCAGCTAATTTTTGCTTAATACAGACAGGGTTTCACCATGTTTACTGGACTGGTCTTGAATTCCTGACCTCAAGTGATCCGCCCACTTTGGCCTCCCAAAGTGCTGGGATTACAGGTGAGTACCACCACACCCAGCAAATTTTTGTATTTTTAGTGGGGATGGGGTTTTGCCCTGTTGCCCAGGCTGTTCTCAAACTCCTGACCTCAAGTGACAAGCATTTTTATACCTTATTGGTTAGTGTTTACATTGCTTCAGTCTCATGTAAGGTAATTTAGGAGTACCCCTTAGAAATTTTAAAATATAGATTCTTCTATAGAGACTACTTCTAGGAATGTATACTGCAAGATACTCAGTGCATGATTATTTGAAGAGAGAAAAGTTGATTTCAATTTTGACAACAGAATGGCTAGACAAAATAAAGACCTGCCATACCATGGAACACTAAGCAATTTAAAAAAAAATGTACTAGAACTTTATGTACTGCTGTGGAAGAATGTCCATATATTGCTAAGTAAAGAAAAGCATGTGCACACACACGCACCTGTTTACGCATACACATGTAGGTGTGTATATATGTACATATGTTAGGTATTTGACTATGTTTAGGGAAATGTCTAAAAGGATATACAATGCTGAACTGTCAACAATGAACTTCCCTAGATAGTGATCCTTGGGACTTAACTTGATACTATGGTATTTAATCTTCAACTTGTAACATTACTTTTACAATTAAGAAAAATAGACAAATTGATGACGGTAAAAGCAAGATAAGGTTAGGATAATAAGAGGACACTGTGGATACATGAGTTCACAGAAATTCAGGGATTTAATAGAGTTGAGTCATAAATCTAGTACTGAGCATTCCAGTGGTCAAAGCAAGAAGGAAAATATATCCAGTATAATGATCCCAGAAACCATAATAACCTCGCAAAACAGTGGCCATAGTCTCCAGTGATACCATTTTTCTAGGTACTCTGGTCTAACCAAAATTTCTCCTTGGGCTTCATATGAAGCACTGAGGCAAGTAACCTCAGCAACTCTATCCACAATAAACACCATGATAAATTTGTAAGGCTACTTCTTAAACTAACCATTCCCTTATCAGATTAGTCCCAAGGAAGAAAAACTCCTTCTTTTTTTGAGAAAACATCAGGGAGTCTGAGTTTAGTTCTTCAGACAGAAACATAGTAGCCTCATTAAAAAAAAAAAAATTGCTACCCACTTGTACAAAGTGAAGATTGAAGAAATGATTGCTTGGTGAGGGAGACTGAGATGAAGCAAGGCTTGCTTTCACAGACTCCTCCCTCAAAGATTGAAGCTCTTTGTAAACCAAAGCCATGACTGGATAAAGAGTAAAGAGTATGATGACACTTTGGGGATGCAGACACTGTTTCTACCTCATTCATACATAATATGGGGAATTCATTCATTTCATGTTAGCAAGTGTCAAATCTGTTCCTGAGCAGGACAAACAAAACAATTTGTTACTTAGAAAAAGATCAGGCCAATAAATTCTAACAAAGGGACTTCCATTATGATGTCCCGTCCTTACTTAGTAAGAAGATGGTAAGGAAAAGGTCATTCATTCCAAAGTCACGTGAAAGGTTTACCTTGCCTTGTTTTAGGGTGGGACATAATTATCCAGGTCAATGTCTTATTTGTTCTTTTGCCTTCATAGCATATGAATTGAATTTGCCACTTCATGAAGCACGAAATTACCTTTTCAATACTAATTTAATAATAATATTGAATAAACTGTGAGCAATTATCACCCTTATAAGGAAACACTATCACCCCCTGCCCCCATCACCTTTAGTTACTTAGAATAGCCTTGTTTGTTTATACCATAAGAGGTGATAAAACTGATGTCATGAGTATTTCCAAAGCTAAGTAAGTAGAAATATTTCAAAAATTTGGACTCCCAACCCGCGCCCCACCCCCCAGACATTTACTACATCCTTGAAACGATTGGAACCATTTATAGCACTGTCACCTTTATTATGGTGAAAAACACTTTAAGTCATCCTCTAAGAGCTTATACTTTTAGTAGTCATAAGACCTCTTGTAATCAGATCACAAAGTTCTGGACAGAGTAATATTAAAAATAACAGAAGTATTAGTGATAGTAATTATTGTAATACTATAACAAAAATAATTTCTACCCTTTCACCTTTCGTGGGTGCTTATTATTTGCTAGGTATTTTGTTAAGCGCTTCACTAGCATTATTTTATTTAATCTTCATAGCCTCCTTGCTTCATACAGGTGACAAAATTGTGGCTTAGTGTGTACAATGGACCGTATGTTTATGTTCCCCCGGAATTCACATGTTGAAATTCTAACCCTCAATGTGGCAGTATTAGGTGGTGGAGCCTTTGGGAGCAATTAGGCCATGAGGATAAATCCCTTTATAAATGGGATTAATGCCCCTATAAAAGAGACCCCAGAGAGCTCTCTTGCCCTCTTTCTGCCACATAAGGATGCAAGGAATTGGGAGTCTGCAACCCAAAAGGGGGCCCTCACCTGAACCTGACCATGCTGGCACCCTGATCTCAGACTTCCAGCCTCCAGCACTGTGAGAAATCAGTGGCTGTTGTTCACAAGCTACTGGGTCCAGGACCCCAAATGGACTACGAGTGAGAGGTTCAGAAATTTCTTTAAGTCTCAGAGTTATTAAGTACAAAGTTGAGATTTAAATCAAGGCCGTGTCCTCTCCATTCTTCCACACTAGCAGAAATAGTCACAGAAAGCATCAAATGTGTGGTCATGTAGTTTGGCAATAGAGGAAAAATTCGGAGTTCAAAAATTTGGAACCCAGCCTCCTAATTATAAGTATTTACTTCTGGTGTCCCTTGCCCAGATTCAATGGCAAGTGAGGGCAAAATGGCATTCATTTATTGAATACATTCTCATTTTCACAGTTGCTATTTGCTAAGTAGTGTGCTGGGTAAAATTATGTGGTTTCTGCCCCAGTGGAGCTTGTAGTACAGTGGAGAAGGCAGGTAGAATTTAAATCATTACACAAGTGAAAGTAAAATTATAATGGTCATAACTGCTACAAAGGAATAGTAAAAGGTTCAATGAGAGTTTATTCTGAGGTTATGGTGAGGAATTTTGTCTTTATCGTAAACACTTGGAAAAGTTCTCCCATCTAAGTACTAACCAGGGCTGACCCTGCTTAGCTTCTGAGATCAGATGAACACTTGAAAAACTTCTGAAAGGCTTTAAACAGTGCTAATGTAAGAGGTGATGAGATTCTAATTTCAAAACCTCTGGATAAAGAGAATGGAATATGAATTGGAACATAAAGGAAGACCATATCAATGAGAAGATTATTAAGTTGCCCTGGAAAGGGAGGATGATCTGGATTAGGATGGAGTTGGGAGTACACAGAGAAGTGGATGGATTCTTGGAGCTATATAGGAGGAAGTATTGACATTCTCACATGGCAAATCATTCTCATGAAATCAAGCCTAGACTGTGTTCTTAGCAAAACGTGATTCCCTTCTTCTGACTATGATGGGGACTGTATCCATCTATTTGAATCTTAATTGATTTTGAACCTGCTTAATAAGGGTTCTTCTGCTTCTTTGTTTATTTGTTTGAACAGGGTCTCACTCTATCACTCAAGTTGGAGTGCAGTGGCGCGAAATCTTGGCTCACTGCAACCTCTGTCTCCCAAGTTCAAGTGATTCTTCTGCCTCAGCCTCCTGAGCAACTGGGACCACAAGTGCAGGCCACCATGCCCAGCTAATTTTTGCTTAATACAGACAGGGTTTCACCATGTTTACTGGACTGGTCTTGAATTCCTGACCTCAAGTGATCCGCCCACTTTGGCCTCCCAAAGTGCTGGGATTACAGGTGTGAGCCATTGTGCCCTGCCTTAATAAATATTTTAAAAGTCTGTACTTAATGGAATGCAAGGGATTTTTTAATGTGTTTTTTTCTAAGTAACTCTAGTTAAAATCAAATTGGCTTGCTATATGGTTGAAAAAGATACGGGCTTTATGGGTCTAACATACAGAGAGAAACCCAAACTACAGTTTATGTTCCTTATCTAAAAATTTTATGTTCCTTATCTAAAAATTTAAAAAAAAGGAGACACTATTGGTGAGTTTTCCTTTAGTGTTTCATATTGCTGTCTCAGCCCATGATGTCAGATGTCTCCACTTGATAGCTCATATATATTCTATATTATACTGTGATATTCTGCATATGATACACCTGGCTGGGTCATGCATGAAAGTAAAAAGAATATAAATCTAAGATAAAATTAGCCCTCACTTATATGAATCATGCAATGATATCACTGTCTACTTATGTTAGGTGTAATACTTTGCATTTTGCCAATTCTAAGACTGATCTCTCTCTCTCTCATCTATTTTTAAGTCAAAAATGAACAGTCCCCAGTGAATAGTGGATCATTTGGGCAGAGGCCAAAGAAGAGCCAGATGAAACCATCTTTGATGTAAACTTCCCACACTTTTCATAAACTTGGTCTAAACTTCTTTCCCTAATCTAACCTCCTCTTTATCTTCTATGGCAGATTTTTTTTTTACTCCTGTTCTTATTTATTCATCTTATTTTACCCTTAAAATTTCACTTGGTACCACTTTCCAGGCTATAATTTTAGCTCTTCCTCTTGATTATAATTGATGTTCTGTCTCAGAAACTCTACTTCAGGTCACTTTGAGAAGGAGGATGTGGAAGAGGCAGGGAAGGAGGAGGAAAATAAACGATACTGACGATGACAACAATAGGCGCTAACACTTCTTGGGTGCGTCTCTTCAGCAGGCACTGCGCTGAGCACATCACATATGGTTACAAGTCCCTACAATCCTTCCCAGTGAGGGAAGTACTATTATTATTATCCCCATCACATATGTCAACAAATGAATCTCTGAAAGGGTAAGTGACTTACTCAAGATCACACAGCTAAAAAATAACAGAATGGGATTTGAACCCAGAGCCCCAGTGCTTAATCACTGGTGTGCTGCCTCTATGAATACCCTTTCTTCTTTAGTCCAGGCCTTCAAATCCTCTCCTATGGGCCCATTCTAGTCCTGCAGGACAGGACCCAGGAGGCAGAAATCATCTAGATATAGTTCTGTATGTGCGAAAGGGTCCAGGTTAGAGTCAGCTTCTATGGAGTATTGCTTCTATTTAGTGATGATGACAAGAAGGCAACAGTCTACTGAAAGGTTAAATGCTCTAAGCTACACATGCTGGCAAACAGAGCTATGAATATGAGCGCCAGGAACTTGATACGTTCTCACGGGTGTTCCTAATATCCTAGCTATATCACTCATGTACATTACTTGTGAGTCCAGTGTAGGAAGGCTAAAGGGGGAAACATTATTAATGTTATGTAATTTTACAATTTTTTATGTTCCTTGCATTTTGAGAGGGGTTGATTATGACAAGGCAACAGTGAAATAATTCCTTAAACATTTCATTTAAAAAGGAGTTAGCAGTGTAGCAGGTTTTATTTCTAATACCTGAACTTCAGAAACACTACATGTCTAACACAAGAAAACATCAGGTCCCAGCACTTTGGGAGGCTGAGGTGGACAGATCATCTGAAATCAGGAGTTCAAGACCAGCCTGGCCAACATAGTGAAACACTGTTTCTACTAAAAATACAAAAATTAGCCGGGCATGGTGGTGCCTGTCTGTAGTCCTGCCTACTCAGGAGGCTGAGGCATGAGAGTTGCTTGAACCCAGGAGGCGGAGCTTGCAGTGAGCCGAGATTGTGCCACTGCTCTCTAGTCTGGGTGACAGAGTGAGACTCCGTCTCAAAAGAAAACATTAGGCACACCATGGTAATTTTAATAATGATGACAATGTTGTTGTTGATGATAGCAGCAGCTAACATTTATTGATTCCTCATTAGGTATCATTAGGAACAGATTCACCCTCTCATTTTGTCCTCAGAACAATCTTACAAAGCTAAGTTATAAAGTTAGTACAAGATAATGTTACCAAGAGTTTAAAATAAAGTGGAGAAATGGAAAAAGCAAGACATAAAATGTTATCTTTTATAAGGGAAAAACAACCTCCCGAAAAACCTGGACAGAAATACAGTATAATATTAATAGTTGTTGGTTCTCAAAGGTAAAACTATGTGTAGTTTTTCCTTTCTTCTTTTCCGCCTTATTTTTCTCTTATAAATCCTTGTTACAATGGGAAAACACAAGAAAATGTATTTAAAATAAACAGATGATGTGCAATTTCTTTTCTGGAGATGACTAGGCAATGTTTTTTCTCAAAGGATTTTTTGGGGCCTCGAGGAAACCTAGGTTAGATTTTGCTATTCATCAGGTAAAAATGTATTTCCTACCATTCTCTCTTGGAGGCACCACTACAGAATTCACTAAAAGAGAAACATGGTTACAGATTGCTCAGAAAGGGAAAGGTGTCTGATGAAACGTAAAGAAATGTCACCTCAGGTGTCATGATGATGTATGTTTTTCTCAGTAAATTTATTTTTATCTTTTTTTTCCCCCCATTTGTGCCTTACAAGAGCCCTGGGAGACTAGGACACCAGGCATTGTCAATGCCCATGTTACAGAAAATGAGGGACAGTGAGCATAGCTATCTGCCAAGGCCACGCAATGAGCTAGTAAAAACCTGAACACAGAACACAATCTTAACTCTTAACTCAGTGCTTTCTTCCATGACAACAGCTTATCTGTGAGCCCTGATTCCTCTTGGCAGGAAAGACAAGCCTATCAATATATCAGCTATCTAAGATATTTATGGATGAAGGTTCTGTGTAATGTCTGCTGTAAATTCAGTTTACTACAACTCTCGGCAAAATCAAAGGAATATCAGTTGTATCCCACCTTTTACTCTGCCATTCATGCAACACTCATTGATCGCATGCAGAGAACTATGAAAATGCTGGGCATTCAGTGATGCTTGTCTTCAGGTAGCTTGTAGTGGGGAGGGAGTTAATTAAATCTAGAAGTATAACACAATAGAATCAGTAACGTGAAGGAGACATAATGAAGTGTCATGGGCTCTCAGAAAAGGGACATGTTGCTCATCATCCATTAACTTATTCATTCAACAAATAAAAACTGCCTTCTTGTTGCCATGCTTTGCGTTGAATTCTGGGGATGCACAGTTAATATAGACACAACATATTTATCCTCAAGGATTATCATCTAGTGGGAAATTTAAGATTGACCAAATGATTATATAGACCTACATTAAATCAGAAGTGATAAATATGGTAAAGGATAGTTAGTGGTGTAAGCAGCATGTGATCTATCCTTTTTATTCAAGGGTGAGTTTCTTTGCAGCCCTCTACTAGAACATGAGAAGTTTTGTATTTCCTCCAAGGCTTGGCTATTCAAAGGAGAGTTTGCAGGTGCTGATTGGAAGTGGCTTACTTAATATTGCTTATATCCTTTATTGTAATAATCTGATAGGCTATTTCTTACCACACTGCTGCTTCCTTTTCCTCCTTTACAGCCCTGCATATAGTAGATGCTAATCTTCCTGTTCTCAGTTTATATATGGAATGTAATGTTGGACTGTCCCTCTTTGCCCAATGAGCCAGGCACACACTAATGGAGAGAAAACTGCAATCATATCCACAGTGTTCATAGTAAAGCATTAACTCCCAACCTGAAGCATCCTCTGCTGAGGGTAACAGATGGCATCAGGGTGCCTGTGTTAGAAGTAATGCAAACCTGATTATACTCTTTCCAAATTTTCCCCTCCTACATGAAGGATGCTGTAGCCACCTCACAGAATATGGTGATGTGTCAAAACTTAATTAGCCAACACTTGTACCCCGTCTACATGTCAAAAACTACGCTTTCAAGAACAAGAGAAGAGAGCTCCAAAATATTCTGGCAGGCAGAGAATTCTTAGAACACAAAGGAAAGAGAATAAGGTAGTAAGCTATTTTCTATTATCAAGGTCTTAATTCTTTCTTGGATAATTAGAAATGGGAGAAAATTTTCTGGGTTCCCTGGATGTAGCAGGGTTGTTGCCGTATCTTCTATACAAAAATGGAAAAATCTATGACCTGACATGTATGTGGAAAATGTGTGGTCTGGTGTGTATGTGTGTGGGACTAGAAGCAAGCATATTTGAAATAAGTACAGTCTCTGTTTATCTGGTATGCATCACAGGGCGACCAATCGACCCTGTTTGCTTAGGATGGAGGGGCTTTCTGGGATGCAAGAATTTCAGTGTTAAAACTGAGAAAGCCCCAGACAATCTGAGATAACCCTTGATGTATATAGTGTATGGCTCTTTAAAAACGAAACAAAACAAAACAAAAACCTCTTTTTATATGCTTAGAAGGTCATGCTGACCAGTATAGTGCTGTCGCTTTTGTTCTCTCCTTTGACCAATGTGGAGGAATGAGGCTACCTGCTTATAGGAATATCAGAGATCTTTGTAATTCCTAAACTGGCTCATCCATCCAAACCCCTTACCCTTCTCCCACCATTTTTCTTTTCCTCTGGCCCAGCTCCTTGCCTTTTAATGGCCATGCTCACAGCTTTGGGGCTGAATACTCAATTAGCCACTGCAGCGAGAGAAAGTACCTCAGCTTCATCCACCCTTTATCCATGAAGAAGGCCCAGAGCTCCTTTTGTATTTTCTAGGCATTTTTCACCAGAGTGCAGAAAAAAAGTCACATGATAAACTTTTAAGTCATAAAAAGGACAAAAAAAAAAACCTCACAATAAAAATATGCATTTGGAAATTTTATATGCCCAAGGAGCAAGTTCTAGCTCAGTTTGCTTATGTATTAAGTTCATACCCAAGAGGGTCAATGCCTCCTCTAATCTATCCCTAAGCCCCCTTTACCTGTACTATTTGCAGGCTCGGTGAGGGAGCCTCTATCCTAGGCTGTTTCTGCTTCTCGTGCCCATCGGAGGCAGTGCATGTAATACAAACCCTATGGAATTTGGACCTCTCCAGCTTGTTCAGAGCTGGTTTAAGGTCCTTGCTCTGCCACTTTTTAGTTCAGTATACTTAGATGAATTATTTAATCCTCTAAATCTCAGTTCACTTGTTACATTTTCACAGAGATCTAGAAACATTAAAAAATACTATTTACGGGGCCGGGCGCGGTGGCTCAAGCCTGTAATCCCAGCACTTTGGGAGGCCGAGACGGGCGGATCACGAGGTCAGGAGATCGAGACCACCCTGGCTAACACTGTGAAACCCCGTCTCTACTAAAAAAATACAAAAAACTAGCCGGGCGAGGTGGCGGGTGCCTGTAGTCCCAGCTACTGGGGAGGCTGAGGCAGGAGAATGGCGTAAACCCGGGAGGCGGAGCTTGCAGTGAGCTGAGATCCGGCCACTGCACTCCAGCCCAGGCGACAGAGCAAGACTCCGTCTCAAAAAAAAAAAAAAAAAAAAAAAATACTATTTACATGTTCCCAACCTCCTAAGGTGGCTGCTTGGTTTGCTCTCACGTTCAGCATGATAGATAATTGTAAAGCATATAAGAATTTCAACCATCAAAGATGTAAGTAAATTCTCTATATTCTCTTCATGATGACAAAATAAGTGGTTGAATATTTGCCCTAAGATTGGAAATCAAAAAGTTTATCCATCAGTGCTCCATAAATTGCAATTGATGCTTCCCTGTGGTACTAAGCCGCTGAGGTGGAAAATGGGGCTTAGGCTTGGAGACAGGAGGCTTTGGGTAAATGGTTTGCACTGAGTCTCAGGTGGAGTTAATTCCCCCGACCTTCTAGGCCTGTTGTAAAGATTAGTTGAGAAGTGATCTAAAAGTGTATGACACAGGGTAAGCTCTTGACTGTTGGTTAAGTTGGGCATACTTCTTTTCTCCTCTTGGCACAGGGCATAGAAGTGCCACATGCTAGTAAGTGGTATTTCTATCATTTTCTGGCTCTCCTCCTTACCTGCTTAGAGTTCATGGCCCATCATCCCTATCAGTCCTTTTTTTTTTTTTTTTTTAACAACTCAACCCTTTGCTGCTCTCTTTCATCAAACTCACATGTCATTCCTTAATAGCTGGTTGGACCTCGCTCTCTGTCTTCTCTGTTCTTATCCCCAAGCTATTTAATGAATCTGGATAAAGACATACAGTTATCATTTCATCTGTAACCATAAATCTCAAGTGTGTTTCACAATTCTCCCACATTGCCCTAATCAACTCACGCTCCTACATTCAGGGCTATTTTATTATCTGCCTTCCCCATTACCCAAATTTCCAGTTACCACTCCTCACTCTCAGTTGATGACCTTGATTCTCACTTGAGAACATAAAGCAGAGCTACTTTATCTTCCCACAACCAAACCTACTTCCCCAGCTGCACTCACACAGAAACCCTCCTCTGTCCCTCCAGTTATGGGGGTGAGCTGTCCCTTCACATACTGATGGCCTGCACCTCTTTTCTTGGATAGGATCCCACATTCTCTTGCATGGAGGAGGACTTGACACCTACAGAGAATCTGTCTTTCCTTAGCATCACCAGTGAATTGGATTATTCCCATCAGCACGAGTATATCCTAATATTTCCTGGATGAAAATCTATCCTTATTTTGATCCCTATTTCTCTCTAGCTAGTCTACCCCATTTTGTGCTCCCTTTTATGTCAAAAAATTTTTAATGGTTTTTACACTGTCTTCACTATCTCATTCTATATTCATTTATCAACTTTCCAAGCAGCTTTCCGCCCCCCACTATTCCACTGAAACTGCTCCCATCAATGACTTCTGTCTTGCTAAATCAAATGATCAGCTAATTGTTCTCTACAGGAAAAACTCTGTTCATTTAGCTTTTATGGCACCACACTCTCTGGATTTCCCTTTCTCAATGGATGTGCCGTCTCAGTCTCCATTGCTGGTGCCTCCCTTGCCTGCCAATCTCAAAATGTCGGGATACTATAGGACTCAATTCTTAGCCTTGTTTTCTAACTACACTCACTCCCTAGGTAGTCTAACCTAGGCCCCTGGCTTTAAATATTTGTTACATGCCATGGACCAACAAATTTATATCTTCAGCCCCACTCTCTCTCATAGTTTCCAGACATGTATTTTGCCTATTTGACATTTCTATTTGCATGTTTAAAAGGCACCTCAAACTCTAACTCTAGATTAGAATTCCTGATCTCCCATCCCTACCAAAACCCACTCCTCCCTCCGTCTTCTCTATCTCAATATATCAAAGGGCCATTCACTCAATGACTTCTCTCTTTGTCTCACAACCAATGTCCAGTCCACCTGCATGTCCTGCTTGCCCTACCTTTGAGACAGATATTGCACTACATCACTTATCTGCACCTTGCATCACTATGTCTTATGTCTCTTCCAGATGACAGTGGCTTCCTAGTGTTTTGTTTCCATCCTTACCTTGTACAGTCAACTTCACACACAGCACTTGGAACCATCTTTTAATAACCTACACCAAGTCTTTCCAATCTCTATTGAAAGCTTTCCAGTGGTTTCCTATAACATCAGCATTAGAACCAAACTCCTTTCCATAGCCTATGTGGCTCTTGCCAATCAGATTTTTGGTCGTTTTTCTGTAACCTGAATTCACCCTCTGCTCACTGTCCTCTGTTCATAGTAACCTTCTTCCTGTTTATTGAATGTGCCAAATCCATACCACCTGATGGTCTTTGAGCAGCTGTTCTCTTTGGCTCAATAATCAACTTCCTGGTGTTCACTTGCTTACTCAGGGTGGCTCAAATGTCACCTCTTCCTTCAGTGGGGCCTTCCCAGCTGCCCCATCTAAAATAGCAACCCCGGCCTTTTTTTCATTCTGTTTATTTTATTAACTTACCACATTAAAAATATTTTACATATATACGTATACGTGTGTGTATATATATTTGTGTACTTTATTGGTTTAATATCTGTTCCTGACCAGATCCCTCTTCAAGGCTGAAGGACTTATTCTCCCAACTGCTGGGAGTCCTCAGCGGCCATCTCTTTCCCAGGATTGTCTTTAGCTGATAAGAGCCCCTGTCCAAAATTGCACCTCATTCCCGGTGAGTCCACAGTCAATGACTAACCTATACACCTGTCTAAAGATGAGGGTTCCCTCGGCACAATGGGGGACCATTGTGAAGGGTCATCCCAGCTTCAGAGCTTTCCATGGGGTCAGCTGCAGCCTTTATTGAGCCTGTCTCACGGTCCAGTCCTTCTTACTTCCTTTTTGCCGCAGGACTTAAACCTGAGAGCCCTTTCCAATGAACTTCCTGTGCAGAATGTCCACGTCAGAGGCTGTTTCCTGGGGAACCTGATATGTAAAACCTTCATGAAAACGTAAGTTTTACCAGTGCTTAAACCTCATCTGTCTGATTTTCAGTTATCTTCCCAGAGCCTAAAACAGCGCCTGGCACATAACAGGTGTTCAATAAATAGTGAGTAAATTAATGAATAAAGTAGAAGGGCTGGGATCAGACCCAGTGCTGTATGATCTCAAAGGCACTGTGTTATCTGCCCCGCAAACACTACCATCCAGGCAATTCCAACTTACAATTAGAAATTCAGCTCCATTTGAAATTCTGCCCTTGCTTCTGCATGCACCTGGTACCAGATGAAACTTGCAGTTGCTAAGACACACAGATTAATTGAAAGAACTCATTCCCACAAATGGTGAACCTGGGAGAGCTCATGCATGGCAGTGTCATTACTTTGGTCACATTGACACATCAGAAGGTCCCTGGAGAGCCCAGAGTCAGGCTCAGCCCGAGGTTTCCATCTGAACTTTGTATTTCCTCAGGCCTCTCTCCCTCGAAGTCAAATGACATAATTTTAACAAATTTTGAGTGTGTGAATAATTTCTCCTTTTCTTCTGCCCCAGTATGTACACTAAGATTAAACACTAGAATATTTATCATGTTGGCAGTTCCTGCCTGCTGGATTTGATTTTTTTAAGAAGCCGCGTTTTCCTCTGACAGCATTCAACTCCATATCTTCTTGTTGTGGACTTCCACTTGAGACACTTTTGCTATTAGCTAGCTCTATACCAAAATAAAATGGGAGGCAGCCAATAGGAATAGCTAAGTATACTGACCACATTCATTCCTGACTACTGGGGAAACACAAATCCAGTTACTAAATAAAAAGCCAGTTCAGATAAGGAATGATGCTATATCTTCCAAATGACTCCTGTCGCATTCACTGGATTAAAACCCACAGCGTCACCACTTATATTCCAGTGATGTATTTAGTACCCTACTTTACCAAATCACTAGGAAAGCCATGGACTGTAACATCTGTCCAAACGCAGAGAGAATCAAACTCTGATTATGCTAATCTGATATCGACACAAAGACATTAGTAAAATAGGCCACTCTCACTGAATAAAATGTCCTTGGCTTTCATAACTGATTTTTTGACTTCATCTGGTTTTCTGCAAAAGCCAGAGATATAGCTGTTTACATTTCAGGGAAGACTGTACCTCCAGTGAACGCATGCTCCAGCGCACATGATATTTCAAAGCAGCCGTTCAATATAGTGACATATTTCCCATAGTCACTATAAATGCGCAGGCACTTCCTCGTCACAGGTGAGACAGAAGGTGAAAGGTGTACTGAGATATCTCTTTCCTGGCCTCTGTTAAAGATAAAAACTGAGTTTTTTTTTTTCCAGCTAAAGCAATACCAAAGAAGACTGGATGTCATCCCTGGTTCTGTAGAATTACACTGAGGGGGAGCTCAGAGTTCTTTGGAACTGGAGGTCAGGCTTGCAGAATTAGTCACTATTTATCTGAAGACCAAGAATCCAGCTTGTTACCATGATTTCAAGGAATTGAAAGCCACGCAAGTCAGGTGAAATTCAGAGGCAAACGCTGTAAATTTGAAAGGGGGAAGCTCAGCGTCCTCTGCTTTTTATTGAGCTATTTTGAGACATGGGAAGACACTAAAGAGGAACATGGCAAGTATTAGAAATAAAAAGCAACCCTTTATAAGAGCAAAATTACAATGTTGAGATGAAACGGAACCTGTCAATTTCCAATCATCTATTCAGAGGACAAAGACCCCATTTCAAGGAATCTTCTGCAGATGTTCTTTTGATAGCTTTTTATTTAATAGTCAACTGGAGGCTCAGCTTTGTATAATTTACTTTCCCAGAAAAAGCATCCTATTCTCTTAGATCATTTAGTACCTCTGAGATTTGCAGTATTCACTCTTGTTCAATGTTCACATCTCATGGATGTTAACTGCAGAAAGTAACAAGAATGTCGAGAAAAATCCCTTTATTCAACAGCCTGCCCACCATCCCATAGCCCCTTCACCATTTTCGCTGCACTGGCTCTTTTAAACTACTGCAAGTTCTTCTACTGTGTAACTGAAAATATTTTTCACTTCAATTTAAAAAATTAAGAACATGTAATAAAATGTTGCCCTGCACTGCTTGCTTAATCTATCTGCTCCTCTTCTTATCATCATCTTTTCTTTTCATATCCTGGTGACTGAAGCTGTTTAAACCAGAAGCACCATGAGAAGCAGGGTGATAGGAATTAATAACAGAAGGGGAGGCTCATGTCCTTTTGTGGGTTCATCCTGGAAGGTGGGGGGAGGAGAGGCTTAGAGAGGGGCATGGTGAGAGGGCAGCATTAGAGACAATGTGCTCAATCCCCCTTGATCCTGCCCTTAAGCTCTTTCAGAAAACTTAATCTCCAAAGATTTAGTTTAATTTTGATTATAAACAAAATATCCTTCTACCAATGGTAATTGGTAACAACGAAAGAGCAGGGAAACACACCAGCTGATTTCCCTCTTCTGAATCAGCTGTTCCTGATGGTGCACAGCTTCATTTAATTGTTTCGTTCTTCCTTCTACCCTGCCTCATTCCACAAAAGACTTGTTATGGCTTACAGGATAAGAAAAACATACTGTGTCTAACATTACATGTAACAACAAAAACAACAACAAAAATCAAAGCAGATTAGAGACAAATTCAGACAGAATGGCAGGATCCAGAGTAATTCAAGAGTTTATAAAGTTCCTCTAACTTTATTACAAGTGAAAATTTGGCTCCGAAGTCCTCGACACTCAAAGGGAAATGGACAGCATCGTTACACCGTTCTTATAGAGAGGAAAACAAAGCAAAAAACACACACACATCGATTGTTCAAAGGAAGCGAGGTTTTTCCTAGCACTTAGGGTTAAAGAAATTTCTCATCTGGGGCTTCCTTCTGGAAGACCCAATGACACAATGTCCTTTACAAAATGCCAATAGCAATTCCCCCAAACTGCTCATAAAATTAAGCTTTGTAAAGCAAAGTGAATCTTAAAGGTGGTTGTCATTGCAGGGAGGGGACACATTTGGTCTGTAAGTTATCACCTTTCAATTTATCACTTTTGTCAACTCTGAACTGTTCTATGTTACATTTTCAAGTAAAAACCAGTCTCTGCAGTGAAAAGAATGTGGGTGGGATACACAGGTGATCATGCACCTTGGCCAGTCGAATAAAAGTGGAGATGGCTGTGGACCAATTCTGAACCTAAGGCATTATGTGGCATTGTGTGGTTCCACTTGCCCCTCCAGGAGCTTTTAATCTCAGTCAAGGGGACAAGCTCCAGGTAGCTGCTGCCTCTTCACCCTGGGCCATAGTATACATCTGACCTTGACTTGAAGCTTGAATCAGACCTTCCCCAGCAGACCTGAAGACTCATGAGCAAGAAATACATGCTGATGTTTTATATCACTGAGATTTTTATGGTGGTTAGAGAGCATTATTGCAGCAATAACTAACACCCTGCCTTGACGACTTCATGAAGTTGTGCAGACTAAGTGAGAGAATGATCTTGGATATTATTTGCATATCCAAATAGAATGAGCAAATGAAGAGTTAGAGAAAATCGTTCATTCTACATAGCATTACCAGATCCATTAGTTGACATGTTATATGGATGGTTCTGTATTACAATAGGCCCTGTGTATATTTGATCTGCCAAGCAGGAAAGAAAGGCTGAGTTGAGACTTCTGGTTGGAATGATACGAAAAGGACAACTGGGAAGTGCAAAAGAATGAGACAGAATAGTAATGAGCTACAAAAGGAGTTTGAAAACCAAAATGGAAGTCTGGTTGGTCTATAGTTAGGCACTAATTATCTGACATGATGGAGATACCTCTTCGGAATCTGTAGAATTCTGAATTATCTACTTGTCATTTTCTGGGAAACATCATAGAAGTGATAATGAAATCATTCAAATTTCTGGATATTCTTAACCTAGTTTGGTCATCTTAGTCCAAATAAATAGAATAAGCATTTATCAAGCACTGAACAACAATTTCGGTGCATATTAACTGGGCACCTACTATGTGCCAAATAATTTGTAGCCTCAGAGATAAGCAAACAGACCATTCGACATGGTTAAATATATGACATATTATAATTACATGAGCAATTACATGAGTAATTTATGTAAATTACTGCACTTCATGAAGACTAACAAGTACAGATACCACATTCTATAAAGCCCACAAATCTAGCATCTATTTCACCATGTTATATGTAGCACCATTACTTCTTTTGTGGACTAAGTAGTATAGTAAACTTGATGGAATAAATAATACCGACTTCAAATCACAAGGATATTACATGAGTAGCCTCTATTGACATGATTTCCAGGGTCAGCTATTTCGCTGTAAAATTAAAATTAAATTGTGGAAACACTGTGTGCTAGGTACAATAATGGGGACATTCCAGTAAACTGTAGTCCTCACCACTGTGTTTAAATATTAGCTCCAGTCTACAAGTCAGTAAAGTACTTGTACTTTACTACAAGTAGAGTAACTTGCTAGGGACCCCTGGAGTCTAGGTGTATTCCTTGTTTTCATGCACCCTGCCACCTTCATAGTTTATTTACTGTGCTCCATATGGTGCAGTCACTACAAAGCAAATGGCAATGAAAAAAAAAAAAAAAAAAAAACTTGCCTGCTATTTCTCTTCTTCATAGCCAGGGAAAGTTTACTACATCAGTGTCAATGAGCATAAAGCTGAAACGTCCTAAGCCTTAAATTTGCTTTTCAAATACCAGTATTTCGGAAGCAGATTACCTGACTCCAATAATATGCCTCAAACCTTGCACTGTGTGTGCAATGAAAGGGAATATTTTCATCCATTATAAGAGGCTGTCAGAGGAAAACATTTTCCTGATATCATACCCAAGAGAACAGCGTGTGAAGCAACATTACCATATTTTACTGAACTTTCATATACTCCATGCAGTATAATGTATATTTTATCTTTTGAAAAGCCTTGGTAACAAAAGGATAAAATATCCATCTAAAACTCAAAGTACATTCTAATAACGCTGCATTCACATTAATAGCATTCAAAAAACCTCATAGCCTTCTTTAGGCAGTTCACTTGTCTGTGCTAAAAATCTATCCTTCAGTTACAGGAGGAAAAGCTCAACCCAATGGCTTTACCCACTCTTTATAGCTGGGGAAGAGGTGGAAGCTAAGGGGCAGAGTGGAGGGCATCCATTAACTAAGGCTTCCTCCTGAATGGCAGGATAGTGGGAGGAATTTCTTTCCTGTGCACAGGGAGTTCAGTAGGAGCTGAATTTGCATATCTCTCTAGAATCACAAGGGTATTGATTCTAGCCTCTAAGACACATTTATATAAAGCTTTCAGGACACTCTCAGGAAATAGCAAAGGAAACTTTGGAACTGGCAGTGAGAATCCCCAGAAAAGCAGGGGGGAGGAAATAAACCAATTTTTGGCAGTTGAAGAATTGAAGGCAGGGTGAGTCTAAAGACATATATGCCTAGCAGAGACATCCTTGTGTTGGTGACTCAGTCTCTGAGTCTCACCTGGTGCAGTTCACTCAAACGGCATCCTAGCAAGTCTTCAGGGATCCTGTTTTAAACTGTTTGAGATTTTTGTGAAATTTGGGAAAGCCATGCCATCTTCTGGGAAACTCGAAAGACTAAAGTCCCTTCAAGGTCAGACCTTTCAGGCTTGGGAACAATTTCTTTATTTCTTCGGAGAAATACCACTGTCATGATGGGAGTAGCTGTGTCATGTTTCAACAGTGCTTGCAAGAGTGGAGTAGAATGCTGTTGGGTTAGAGAAGACCGAATGACCGCATCTCCCCAAGCACCAGCCTCCAAAGAAACATATGTCTCCCAGGACTGTGCAGAAGGGATGACCGTGGGAGGCTGGGGTAGGCTGGCAGCAATAGTGTTTGGTGGGGATGCTGAGCCAAATACCATGGCAATCAAAGCCTTTGATTATCCTCTTCCTGGTGTGACTTGGGAACTGAGGGTCACCCTTGAATTCCTTTCAGTCTTAACCCTGAACTAGGAGACGCACAAATCTTAAATCTGTATCTATTATCATTATTATTATCCACAGAGAACTGAGGGCAGCCTGAGAAATGAATGGCAGGGATGTGTCAGTTTGCCCCTGTTAAATTATGCACATCATATGAAATGACTTAAAGGATGACTGCCTAGGAGAAACAGAGACAGGCCATTTACACTGGCTAGTCCTTTGAGGCTCATGACTTTACAAGTTATTCCTGATCCACTCTGAGCCCGGAAGAACTTGGAAATGTGCCTATTATGGTTTCCAAAGTACAATCATACTTTTGGGGTGAACATCCCAGCTGCAAAAATACTAAGGTCTGTCCTCATTTCAAAGTAAGAGACAGAGCCAAGAAGACAGACTGCAGAGGAGACAGCGAGAGCACCACTGCCATTTTTTTACAGAGAGAAAACATACATATCGTGACCTAGAAATTAAAACTATGTGTTTTCCCCTGACTCTATAGCTGCCAGAACTGCTGCAGTGATGATAACTATCTTGGGTATTTTATGTGCCATTTTTTTGAGGAAGGGTGTAAAAAAAATTACCCATTCAGAAACAACATTCAGTATGTGATTCGCCACCTTGCCAGGGAAGAGAGCAATGGTCAGAAAACAAAGCAGACATGTAACACCACTCCTAAGGATAAAATATGTATAGTGCTAGAGCCAAAACAAACAGGCTGCAGAGATGCAATTAATAGGCTGAAATATGGTGATATCAGAGCACCCACCTTCCCTTATGCTCTCAAAACATGGCAAAGAGAAGAAAATTGGCTGAAGGTCAGGACTCTTCTGACCCATGCTGCCTTCTTCCTAAGCCCCTGATATAGATGGAATCTATTTCTCCCCTGTCTTCAGTTTCAGTGCAACGTTCTGGAAAGGAAACCAGTTTTGGAGTCAGACAATCTAAGATTAAAACTCAGTTCTGTTTCTTGTCATCTCTGTAACTCTGGGTAAATTATTTAACAACTGCACATTCCGGTTTCCTGGTTTGTAAAACTGGCCATGTCAGGTCATTTGGGGAATTAAAAGAGATAAAATATGTATGTATAAACGGCAGTAGTAAGTATTCAATATACTTAGTTCCTTTCCCCTCTTTTTATCTATTTGGTAATTCCAGGATCTGGGGCATTTTAGAATTCATCTATTTATTATTTCATTCAATAAACATTTATTGATTGCTTTCCGTATATTACATACCTTGCTGCTAACCAGATGCTATCTGACACAGCCATAAAAATTAGTGGGCCAAAAGGAACCCAGACTGTAGATCGAAAGGGGTCATCTTTATGCAGATCTTATGCCTCATATCTGTTGACGTTTCAACCATCCTAGATGGATACTACACCATGTTACACCATCCATGTAGGAAATACCAGATCTCCTGGTAACTGGCAAGGACAATTTGTTCGTCGAAACAGATTGTGTTGCTCCCACTTGAATGCCTCCCTTCAAAGTCTCTGTTACTACTTCACCTCTGAAAGGTGATTGGCAAACTCTTACATTCTTCCCTTTAACAGATTGATTCCAATCTATTAAAAGTCAAATTAAAGTTCTCACCAAGTGTGTAATCCTGGGAGTCTGTGTAACATTCAGCTTTCCCATGTCTTCACAATTCTTTTAATTTTATATTTCTAATCACAGAGGCCAACAACACAGAACAGTTTGACTATATTAATAAAGTTACTTATTTATATATTATCTGTGACCACTCGCTTTCCCCCATTACATTCCTCCCAAGTGGATAACTTACAGTTATTAACTTTCAGGAGGCCCCTATATATCATAGCATCATACCATTAAGCCTTTTGGAAATTCATCACAAATCAGTATACAGATGACATTGATGTCTTATTGCTATTCATTCCTCCCGGGCCGTTTTTAGCAGTTCATTTTTTATATCCCTGCAGTGCAGAAATATGGCTCACTCTAGTATCTGTCCTTTTTGTAATCGCAAAAGGAAAGCTTGGCAGTTGTCATATATTACACTCTTGAGGAAAATGCTAGTAATACGTTAAATTGATTGAACAGCATGAACTCAAAACTGCTTGGCATAGGCCTATTTCCTCACTGCTATTAAGATTTTGGTTAAAAAAAAAACCCAAAAAATAACCTTAACTTTTATATTCAGAAACTGTGAATCATTAAAAGGCAATGTGTAAAATAAAGATCACATGCTTGAAAAAGCCTAAAAGCTCCCCCCTATTTCCTCTGTTTAGATTTTGAACACATTTCCAGCATGTATTTACAGTGTTGCATGCTATGGTGCTGGAAACACAGTGTCATTGGCCAGAAGCTGATTGGCATGTGGGTTGTGAAACAGCCCACGACTTCCCAGGCTCTGGATGGGTAGAAGCTTAAACTGGTAAAGAAGGTGAGAACACTGTGACTGCCAAGGCACTGGGCAAAAGCCATACCTATATGCCAACCTTATCATTGCAAAGGGGCCACTAGAAGAACTATGGTCTTGGAGGAGGCAAGCAAAGAACGAATATTGATATGGTTTGGCTGTGTCCCCACCCAAATCTCACCTGCAACTGTAGCTCCCACAATTCCTATGTGTTGTGGGATGGACCTGGGGGAAGGTAATTGAATCACAGGGATGGGTCTTCCCTTGGTATTCTTGTGAGAGTAAGTTTCATAAGATCTGATATAAAGGGGAGTTTTCCTGCACAAATTCTCTTGTCTGCTGCCATGTGAGACACGCCTTTGACCTTCCACCATGATTGTGAGGCCTCCCCAGCCATGTGGAACTGTGAGTCCATTAAACCTCTTTTCCCTTATAAATTACCCAGCCTTGGGTACGTCTTTATCAGCAGTGTGAAAACAGACTAACACAAAGATGTATTAAAAGAGGAATTAAGGTGAAACTAAGAAAAGTCATAGCTCCATATAATCAGGCCTATGCTCTCCCCCTGCCCCTCACCTTTGTGAAGGAGATAGTGGCAACTGGGCCTGGGGGATCTGAAATACAGGGCACAGGCAGTTCTGTTGGAATCATTCTTCAGGAGGCCAAACCATGGCCACTGGAGTCCTTTCGAATACGAGTATTTGTAACGAATCTGAGGCTTTCTTTCCAACACCAGCTGCAATAGTTGGTGATCTACCTGGGTTCACTTTTTGAGGCCACTGGACATGTCCCCCAGCTTCTATTAATTTTGGCTGCAATCAACTCACCTTTCTTCTGGGAATTGCCCTTGACCTAGAAGAACAGTGATGTGCTGATAAATCTCTATCATCCAGCTCTCCAGAAAAAAAAAGGGGGAGCTTCTATGTA
This sequence comes from Colobus angolensis palliatus, assembly GCF_000951035.1. Classification (NCBI taxonomy): domain Eukaryota; kingdom Metazoa; phylum Chordata; class Mammalia; order Primates; family Cercopithecidae; genus Colobus; species Colobus angolensis. Next base: position 6,088,485 of record NW_012118488.1, read on the forward strand.
GCATTTGCAGATTTCTGTGGTGTTAACACCCCTACCATGGTAGATTTCAAGTCACCACCTTGATAGCACCCAATGTGGAGGTGGGAATAGATACACACAATGGGCTCTGAAAGGCAGGATAAGCCAACTCCTTAAGGACACCACTGTACAGGAGACACCTTACCTGGGAATACCAGGGACGAGATGTGCCTTTTAGAAGGTACCGAAGGGGCCTCCCTAAGCCCTAGGAGTGCATGGCAGGATGAAAGCACTTTGGTGTTATTCATGCTTAGGAGGTCCCTGTGTATGTTAAGCTGTTCTTGCATCGTTATACAGAAATAGCCAAGGCTGGGTAATTTATAATGAAAAGAGGTTTAAGTGGCTTAGAGTTCTGTAGGCTGTGCAAGCATGGCACTGGCATCTGCTTAGCTTCTGGGGAAGCCTCAGGGGGTTTTTACTCATGGCAGAAAAAGTGTCAGCAGGCAAGTCACATGGCAAAAGCAGAAACAAGAGCCAGCAAGGAAGATGCCACACGTTTTTAAACAACCGGATCTAATATGAACTCACTCACAAGGACAGCACCAAGAGGATAGCGCTCAACTATTCACGAGAAATCCACCCCCATGGTCCAATTACCTCCTGCCAGGCCCTACTTTCAATACTGGGGATAACAATTCATCATGAGATTTGGAGGGTACGATGTCCAAACTATATTACCATGGGATCAGGCTATGGTTGGACTCCAGTTAAACTGTTATCTTTGCTGAACTTCTCCCCAGGCCTACTTCCCCCATCCCTTGCAGCTTTCACCTGAGAATCTTCTTCAGAAAATTATTTGCTTAAGAATCCTCATCTCAAGCTCTAAACCTATGCTTAGAGAGCATCAGACTCTGGAAGGGTGACACAATCCTTATTTTGAACAGATAATTTTGTGAAAATCTTATTCTATTTGAATTTGACAAGCTCAGAATGAATGACGTGAGAGTCAACAAACTCTGAATTGATTTCTGTATTCAAACCTACCTAGCAACGATGCATTAAATAGCAACATACTAAGCATAATGTGTATTCATTTTCTTCATCATAGTGCAAGTAATGCATTTTGCTTGTATTGAGAATAGTGAAAATAGCTACTTGGCTTAAAGGGAAGCAAGAGTGGCTTTTCCTTAATTAAAAAAAAAATAGTTTCTGAATATTTCAGAGGAAAATGCAAATTGAGAAAAATCTCTGCTCCTTAGATGAGACGTGAAAAATATTCTTGATATGAAGGTGGCAGAAAATATTTTTAGGCAGGTGAGATGCTGCTAGTTTGATAGGTTTCTATTAGATATAACATACCAAACTGTGTGGGTATATACATTTTCACCCATTGGTAAAAAAGAAATCATGTACCTTCATCTTATATTGTATGTAAATGTTTCATGTGGGTTAGAACATGCATGTTTCAGAGCTAAGGGCCAGGATGGACTAATATCATATCAAGTGTCACATCTGATGAAGATCTGACTAGAAACAGAACACTAATCTGTTCAGAACATTAGGTGGGCAAAGATAACATTAACAAAATAAAACTTTTGCCTTAATGAATAGACACTGGGTTTGCTCTATGAGAAAAACAGGTATTAGGCTGAATGGCTTATTTTAACATTATTTGCAGTTTGGATCTTGGCCCTAGCATACTACAGAGTAAGGAACTAAAACATCTAACTTTTTAAAACATTAAAAATATGAGATACTGGACAGAGATTGATTATTTTAGCTATTCTTAATCTTTCATGCAACATTAATGAAGTTGTATCTATATGATATTAAATCTTCATCAGAAAAATTAAGTCTGAGAGCTGCTCAGATGTTCAACTATTTATGCTGCATAGACCACTCAAATTGCATTATTTATTCCAGTTTTTCAGTTTTAATTTAGTTGTTTCAGAAACCAAGCTTAGAAGAAAATGAGCATTTTCTTAAGCCTTTCAAACAGAATCTACTATATTTCTTTTCTGAGGTAGTGGATACATTATTATTTATTTTTATTTTCCAACCAAAGATATCTGGTTTATAGGCAATAATATTCCTTTAATAGGATTCCAAGTGTCGGAGGTTTACATAGAACAACTTTGTGAGTTTATTCAAATGGTCAGGCTTACAAGGAGTAGATCAACCAATTTTAGAGCCTTCTTGCAGAGAATGTACAACTGATACCAGCTTTTTAAGATCAGCATCAAAAGCTTATCTTGAGTGTGTGTGGCTGTTTCTTTCACTGTCCAGGAGATCTACAAGTCTTATCTTTTTAACTAACGTAAAACCATTTGTCTTAGGCTGCTTCACAGGTGAAGTTAGCTGGAAAGAAGTCTGTAAAAATTAGGTCATGTTTTTTTCTTTTCTCTTCCATGTTTAGATGGATGGTAAGAGAGCTGGGCTGCAAGCAGTATTAGGTGGATAACACATTTTGTTGCCTATGTTTAAGAGGCTGGTTGTTTTGTAAAATGCCTGTTAGTTGTTTTGTTTGTTTGTTTGTTTGTTTTTGAGATGGAGTCTCACTTTGTCACCCAGGCTGGAATGCAGTGGCACGATCTCTGCTCACTGCAACCTCCACCTCCCTGGTTCAAGCAATTCTCCTGCCTCAGCCTCCTGAGTAGCTGGGACTACAGGTGTGCACCACCATGCCTGGCTAATTTTTTTTTTTTTTTTTTTTTTAGTAGAGACGGGGTTTCACCATATTGGCCAGGCTGGTCGTGAACTCCTGACTTCATGATCTGCCTGCCTTGGCCTCCTAAAGTGCTGGGATTACAGGCGTGAGCCTCCGCTCCTAGCCAAATGCCTGTTAGTTTTACCTGTGGGATTATGTAACCAGAAAACTAAAGTGGTATGAAGTGATGGATATTGAACTCACGAGATTCCTGGAGAACATTCTCTCTTCTAGGAATTCATCTGCCTATACATTAATTAAACATCTCTAGTCCTTCCATAATTTTTTAATAAAAATTATACTCAGTTCTGGGATAACTTGAATTTTCTCTCATTTAAGTACTGTCACTAAAACTGTACAACTGTCAATCTCTCCGTGTTTAAAGTGTTCTATGAAAATGGAGAACCAATTTCACTCATACAGAAAAGAGAAGGCACAGTTTCCTTGGTCATATGCACACAGAACCAGGAGAAAAGCGGGAGGAAATGAAAGGACAGGGAAAGAGACACAGGGAAATGATGAAAGGGAGAGAGGAGGTTGGAGATAAAGACTGGAGAGAAAAGAAAAAGCTAAGAGAGTAAAAGAGATGAAAAATGGAGAAAAAATTGAGAAGAAGTATAGAGAAATAAAGGAACATGATGCAAGAAAGAAGTGCAAAGTCCTTTCTAATACTCACCGGAGGAGTAAAGAATGAGAGAGAATTAGAGAGACTTATGAAATACTAAAACCAACAAGCAGGTGTTTCCTTGGGAGATTTGCTTAATGACTCTGCATTGATTTTCTGGATGATGTCAAGAGGTAAACATTACAAGGAACTGCCAAGACAGTGAGCGGCAATCCTCAGCCAAGATCTAAGCTCAGCAGTGGTGCATGAGAACCTGATACCCAAAACAGAATGACTCTGCGCTGAATCCATTTCCCAACTTAAAATACAGCATCATAGTCTTTCACATTTTGCTTATCTTTCATCACTTTTCACTGCTACGCACTGAAATCTTTCACTCTCTGCAAAAAACTCTGCTCTGAGTACAAACACAATTACCTTGGTCTCATTTTTAAAATCTGTAATCAAAGTCCTCTTTTATAACATTCATTTTGCTCTGAATCCTTCATTCCAGCTACTCAGAGTACAATATACCAAAGGAGAGAGCCTGTATCCAAAACTTTCAGGAATAATTTTGATAGTGGTTGAGAAGCAATGCAAGTTTCTTCCAATGCTAGTGCTTTATAGGGTGCTTTCCTTTAGGAGGATTTACATCCTAGTTAAATCCTCATTCCAGGGCGGCTGCAAGCAAATATATTCTACACATCCCATCTAACCACTGCTCATACGGAATCAAAGTACAGCAAAGTTGGAAGGGGACTCACAGGTCAAGTCAAAAGCTCTTATCTGATGCTTCATTGTGTTCTATAATTTCAAGTACCCCTCAGTGCCCATCAGAACTCTTTTTGTGCCACGGGTCTCAATGAAACAGGAGGTCGTTCAATTTTCACATAGCTTGAATTCCTATTTTGAATTGAAGTCTGGCCAAAGCTACTTTCAAACAGTAGAGCTAGTTCTATGTCTGAGCCTGCACAGAAAAGGTACATTTAAAAGTCAGCTGTAATGACTTCTTAAAATATTTTCCTTTCCAATAGTTGCATAGAAAGAGAAAACTGAATATAAAACACTTTCATTTTTCATTACTTTCTTCCTCTTCTTCTGTACTTTACTGTGTCAATGTCTTTTCTATTAGTTAATCTTACTGTTGGCACTAGGGGAACTGATGTTAACATTCCAGATACTGTCTTCTCAGTGAAGGGTATTGCATGACAATGGTCTCAGTTTTCATGGATGTAGAACCTCATGTATTGTGTAATTAGGCTGAATTCATCTCTTGGTATTGTCCCTGTGCTATTTACTCAACTGAGCAGATTATCCATTAACTTCCTTTACTTTTTCACATGTAGTGTTCTTACAGAATATGTTGGCCAGCCTGAATCTGTGACATTTTATGTAAATATATGTTTGGGAGGAAAGTTTTATCTTTATGCCTTTTGGGTTTGCGGTACTAGCGAGGTGGCTCTGAATTCTTCTTCTGTCTTCCAAAGAGTTGAAATCACTTCACCTCTTGGTACATATGCTATGAATTCTAATGCAAACATTAGTTTCTTTGACAAATTCAACTGGGAGTTATGTTTTCTTGCTGACAACAAAAACACCCGTGATGGTAGCTAACAACATGTTCTTCTCTGCCAGTCACTGGCTTGATAACTTGCATTATAACCTATCTAATAAGTGCATTTTTTCATATAATTCTCTCCACCACCACCCTGCGAGGAAGAGAGAATGATGAATGCTCCTTTTACAAATGAGGAAACTGAAGCTTAGAGAAGTAAGCCAAATAAACCCTTTGTTTAGCAATCAGAGATAAGCTTGGTTCATTATGAACCAGCCAGTACCTTCTCACATTTATCTATGATAGTGCTGGCTAGACAGTGGCAATCTAAAATTCAAACTCAGTTCCCACATCTGGTCATCCATGGCCATGTATTCTCTCCCAAATGGAGGTATACATTGTCTTGTTTATCCTACTTTCCTCTAACCACAACTTTTTAAAGTTCTCCTCATTTTCTGGAAACTTCAACTTGTTCTGGGCTTTATTCTCTGTGAAACAATTTACAAATGATTTATCTTCTGGTCCTCCTTGGCTGTGAGCCCTTTCTCCTACATCTCTTACATGCCATTTAACAATATTATTTCTCATAAAATTCCCCGTGCAGCCACATCGATATCTCTAGCCCCTACCAGTTCCTTTTTCGGTACTATCATTTGTAATTATATTACCATAATCTTATTTTTAAGAGCTTCCCAATCCACTAGAGCCATCTTCCATGAGGCAATGAGATCACATCAATTTTAATCATGATATTTAAAAAATCTGCCTTTTGAAGTTTTCATATCCATGTCGGACAATGCCTAGCCTAGATTTTTTTTTTTTTTTTTTTTTTTTACCCTGCTACCATTGTTTCTAAGATAATACACCTACTTTTTTCCCTAGAGTTACTGTCCTTTCCACATCACTAAGCCTTTCCTTGTTGGTTAGAATTGAATTTAAATAAACAGACCCCTATCACTTTCTCCTGGAAAGGATATAATTGATATGCCAATAAAGGAATTTGTCTAACCACAAAATACAGATGAGTAAGAATTGCATCCACTTCTTCAGCAGCTCTTAAAGATCTGCTCTATCCCACAAATATACATACAATTATATATACCATTTTCATATCAGAGTTTCAGTGTAAAAAGACCTTTGGTGCTTAAAGACAGCTAGTGAGTTCTAAATGGGTAAGGCACTTATCCAGGAAAATTTAACATCAGCTATCCAATAAAAATCAGCACCATGGCAACACATTTAGATGACAAAATCAATCTACCTTTTTCTTTTCTTTCCACCTTCTGCATATGGAGTAAGATCATCTGACATTTAAGATCCTCCTGTAAGTTACATTTCTTTCTACCTCCCTTTTCATGCTAGCTCATATCCTACCACTTCCATAAAGTCTTGTTTGACCAACCCAACTTCTTACCCTCATTAAAACATTAATGCCAAGATGATTGATTTGCTAATTAATCATTTCTTAACATCGATTCCATTATTATCTCAAATAGTAATTTAAATCAGTTACTGCCATTTAACTTCTGTGTATCTATATTTTCTCCCAAATATATCGTAAATTTTTTGAAGGAACATTAAAGCCTCAAACATAAAAGGTTTCAGAACATAGCAATGTGGACATGCTGTGAATAGCAATGATTAAATAAAGTCAACTAAATTTTGCAATCAGGTTCACAGGAAAATTTTAAAATAGAGAAGTGATAAGATTTTAAATACCGAGCCAATTCACATTTCTTATTATTTCAACTTATTTTAATGGTCATAAAAACATAACTGAAAATTAGTTTTAGTAACAGATTCTTTGGATAGCAAGGTTATTTTTCATCATGGGCCTTCTTACATTCCCCCTAACTTGTATCATAGCAACTTTTGGTGAATTCCACCTAAACACATTTCTTGGTAAGCAAGAGTACTCTTGGTTCAATTCAAATCAGCCAGCACTGTCATGGATGACCCCAAGGATATAAAATGAAAATACAAAAGCATATTTATCATAAGGAGCTCTTAATCTGAGGGCTAATATCTATAGTATATTTGTCTTACTATTCCTTACAAGGAAAGCAATATTAATAATACAGGCAAGGTTCAGATCCTAAAATAAATATAAGTAAGGTGCTTAAGAAGCCAAATAAAGAGAGATTTCACAGTTAGCTAAAGAGATCAAGAGGAATTTAATGAAAGAGATAGTATTGGAGCCACACAGGTTAAAAGCAGGAGTTGGGACTTCTTAGGCAAGTAGGGTGAAGGGTATATTGTGGTCAAAGCACAGATCCCAGGAAAAGGTGAGATGCATTCAGGTTTTTTGTTTGTTTGTTTTTTAAAGTTTACACTCTCGCTGGGAATAAAAGGTGTGTACAAAGTATAATGTAAATGTCTCTGGAAAGGAGAATTGGTGCTGTATTATAAGGGCTGCGAATGCCAGGCTGAAGCATTTATACCTGATTTATAAGCAATTATGAGTTTTATTAGCTTATATTTATTTCATGGGAAATATGGAAACTTCCATGTAGATACACCTATAGCTTTGAGTTGGATGTCGTCCGATTGTCCATTTGGATCCATCTTTACCTTGCTTAGGGGCTTGGAGGCCGGCTTGCATGGACTGATTCAGTAAGCTCCTTTGGCTTCTGCCTTCTTTCCATAAGAGGGGAGGAAAGGAGTACAGTCAGGGCCTTGTTCCCCAGCTCCATCCTTAGGGGCTGCCCTGAGCTGGTTGCTTCCTTCACTGAAGGTCAGGTGTTCCTCTCCGTGGTTGGTTCATTTGGTCTCCAGGTTCTGGTCCTCACTCCCACTCCTCACCCCTTCCACATCTGGGGTGGTTACAAATGATCCCTCTATGAGGGATCCTCATGACTCACCATGTTCCATGCCTCCTGCTGAGACTCTCCCTGATATAAGCCTTAGGTATCCGGAAATCAAAAGGAAGTTGGCGACAACAGTAGTTTTAGCCTCTACTGGGCAAAATTTCAAACAAGAAACCTGAACATATGGGGGAAAAGTTGCTTCTTTGAGATAACCTATGTAGGTCCACAGTCTGCTGATGGTCAGTTTCTTCTCTTTTTTGTTTCTCACTCTCTGTCTCCCTTTTTAAAGACGGGCTCTTATTATGTTGCTCAGCCTGGTCTTGAACTCCTGGCTTCAAGTGATCCTCTCGCTTTAGCCTGTTGAGTAGCTGAGATTGCAGGTGCAAGCCACTGTACTCTGCTTCTTTTGACTTCTTATATTCCTGACTGTGCCATTAGGCTAAGGTCAATTATTTCTACCACCTGTCTCCTCCCTAGAGGTTTCAAGATCTTCTACACTCTGTATCAGGAACTGGTTGTATTCCAAAAACTTGTACTGGATGTCCGTGAAAGTCTGTCAATTCATTAGGGAAATGTAAATCAAAATCATAATGAGAGATCGCTTCACAACCATTAGGATGGCTATTTCAAAATAAATAACCAAAAAAAAAAAAAACCCATCATGTTTCTGTGAGGATATGGAAAGATTGGAATACTTGTGTATTGCTGATGGGAATGTAAAATTGTATAGCCACTGTGGAAAAAAGCGTGACAATCCTCAAAAAGTTAAACATAGATGTGACCCAGTAAGTCCACTCCTTGCTATACACCCAGAAAAACTGGAAGCAGGGGACTCAAACAGTTCACTGTATATCAATTTTCATTGCAGCATTATTCACAAAAATCAAAAGCTGGATGCAACCCAAATGTCTATCGACAGAAGAAGAGACAAACAAAATGTGGTATATACATACAATGGAGTATTATTGAGCCTTAAAATTGAATTAAACTCTGATACATGCTCCAACATGGATGGACCTTGAAAACATTATGCTCAGTGAAATAAGCCAGACATTAAAAAGATAAATATTACGTAATTCTACATCTATGAGGTACTTAGAGCCGGCAAATTCATAGAAACAGAACATAGGACAGAGGTTACCAGGGGCTAGGGGGATGGAAAATGGGGAGTTCTTGTTTACTGGGTACAGAGTTTCAAGTTGGGATGACAAAAAAGTGACAAAAATGCATAGTTGTGATGACTGCACAATAGCCTGAATGTACTCAATGTCACTGAAACATCCACTTTAAAATAGTAAAAGAAAAAAATGATTGTCAAATATTCTGCAGCAGAGACCAAACACAGGACCCATATGAAGAACTACCTGTAGTTTAGAACTCCTAGAAACAATGAGATGATACTGAGGGTGGAGAGGAACTTAGACTCCAGCACTGGACTGGAAGTGTCAGGAGTCGGCTTCCAAAGGTGCTGTCACAAATCTAAGCTGCTCTGAATCTGTGATTAGATTCATTTTAATCGTTTCCCCGTTGTACAGGAAAAAGGCTGTTTCTGACTATAATTTTACAAAAATGCCAAAATGTTTTAAAAATAATTTGTTGATTTGTGGTTAGTAAACCAGTACAATTTTTATGTTCACATCCATTATTTTAGTTTTTTTTTTTTTTTTTTTTTTGGTACTGCAACAAATTATCCCATAATTAGTGGCTCAAGTTAACTCAAATTTATTATCTTATATTTGGGGAGTTAGAAATCTGAAATCAGTTTTGCTGGGCTAAAATTAAGGTGTCAGTAGGGCTGTATTCCTTCTGGAAGTTCCAAGGAAGAATCTGTTTCTTTGTGCTTTGCAGCTTCTAGAGGCCTCCGTGGCTCGTGGCCCTGCATCACTCCAACCTTTGCTTCCATCCTCACGTCTCTGTTCTCTGATTTGGACTCTCCTTCCTCTGTCTTTTCCTTTTAAGGACTCTGTGATTACAAGGGGTTTACCTGGATAGTCCAGGGTAACCTTCCAGTTTTAAAATCCTCTGTTTAATCATATCTTCAGGATACCTTCTGCTATGTAAAGTGACACACTTAGAAGTCCTGTGGATTAAGATGTGGACATTTTTGGAAGGGGACATTATTCTGTCTACCACATTTAACAACTCCAAATAAATTTTGAAATGAAATGGAAAGAGAGGTTAGAACATAAGTATTTTTCAGATTACCAAATTAATGCAAGTCTGTTTTAGCAAATCTAGAAACTTTAGAAAAGAAAAAATAAAACAGTATTATCCTTCATCCCAGTCTCTTTTTTAGATCCTACCTTTTATACTTAACATATGATAAGTATGTTTAGATCTTACCTTTTATACTTAACATATGATAGATCCTACCTTTTATACTTAACATACAATAAGGAACTGTCATGTCATTAACTACTGAGGTGTCTATTCTATTAAATGAGTTAAAAGATGAGAAAAGTTGGCAGGACTAATTTTTGGTTAAAATGGTAGAATCGGCGAGTGGATTTTAGTCTCAGTTTTAATATGTTTTTTCTCTTTTTAGGTATTTTAGATCAGCAGATAGGTTTCTATGTGCCATATTTCCTTCCTGAAAGCTAAACTCACAACCTTTCAATGCCCACCTATATCAAATGCTCAAAGCAAATATCTATATTCCAAAATAATTGATTGAAGTTATCCATATTTTACTCTGTGGTAACCTTCCCATCCTGTATTTCATTTTCAAATTACCAAGATTCTCACTTTTGTGACTAGTACACTAAAATTAAAACACAAACACACTGCTTACACTCACTTTGGTCTGAGCAAAAAGACATGAAAGGTGAAACTTTTGTGAAATTTTACAAGTTCAATGGCTAAAAAGCGTCTCGATCTTTAAAACAGTCAGTGAGGCTTAACTCAGTGTAAAACATCATTTATATCACAATCAAACTTCTTCATATATGGAGACTTTAAACAACCTGAAACTACAAAGAATTATCTCCCCATCCTCTTCCTTTTTAATTCTTGAGTTAATTTAGTAGCTTTAATTACAATGGATTAATTAGCTCCAAACAATGTAGCAATTGGACATTAAATTTAATGGGGTCAAAGGCTGGGGATTGGTTCCAAGGTAGGAGTCTTATATTCACATACAACCCAGCCTTAAGGGCGTGCCATTTGTAAAAATACAATTACAAATTTAATATCCATTATGCAAAGTGTTTGGGATCATAAGTGTTTCAAATTTTATTAATTTTGGATATTTTCATATATATATAATGAGATTTATTGGGGATGGAACCCAAGTCGAAACAAAAAAATTCATGTATGCTTCATATACATTATGTCTTATGTACATAGCCTGAAGGTAATTATATACAATATTTTAAATAACTTTTTGCATGAAACACAGTTTGAACTACATTTTGACTGCAACCTGTCACATGAGGTTAAAGGGTGAAATAAGTCTCATTTTTAAGTAAAAATGAATATTTTCTATTACATTCAAAGCACAGTGCATAGAATGAGAAGGTTACTGCAGAATAAGGAATAACTATTATTCCTTGTTATTCTTGTACTGAGGTTGAATTTTAGCCTTAAACTATGGTAAGAAAAGCCCTTTTTCCTTCATTTGAGCCCAATGTCAGGTCAAATACATTAAAATAAACATACTGACACAAGTCAGGGGCTTCCAGAGAGCTGCATCACAGTTTTGTGCATAAGATACACTGGAACACCAGAAAGAATAATGCTTGTGGATAAAAATGCAACACAAAACACATAGTTACTGGGCTGCATTTCACCTACATTTCGCCCAGCTGGGCTCAGGCTTCGAAATGTGACATCTTGCCCAAATTCTACAAAACTTCCCAGTCTTACAGGTGATTTTCAGATCAATTAAGTTGGGTTTTTCTTTAAGGGAAAACAAAATTCAGAACAGTGATTTGAATTCTCACTTTCAAAACAAGTTTCCAACTCATTAAACATCACCTTCAAAAACGTGATGCAAACATGATTTACTTATTGTCTATCAAATTAAGGCATTTCATTACCAATTAGTTTATCACGACCAACTATATTTTATTTTCTACCTTTCACAAATGCAAAAGGAACCATCAGACAGTTCTCAGCTTTTCAAACCACCGACAACAAAAATTGTGCCAGATATAAATATTTACATCGTGAAAAGTAAATGTTGCCAAGATTCCAAACTCCAATGCATCTGAAAATTGGTTTGGATCAGGTATACTTTACTGAATTGGAAAGATACCAAATCATCTGTTTAAAAAAACTCTAAAAAAAAAAAACCCAAATCATAACATATGAGTGATTTTTACCACTAGACTATCTCCCAATCTCTTCTTTCCCAATACATTTTAGGGAAAAGCTGTGTTGACTCTTTTTTTTTGTTTCTTTCACATCAACATTTTTCCTTTAAGACATTCTGATGGAAAGTAAAAATTATATATCCATCGTTTGTGTTAGTTTGACACATTTTCCATCTCAATCCCAATCTATACTTTATCTAAAAACCCTTCAAATGCTTGCCATAACTCTTAGGCAAAGGATTCGGCTCCTGAACACTGCCTCAGGACCTGCCTTCTGCTGTCCTCTCCAGCCTACCACCTTGCAAGCCCCTCTTCGCTCTCTGTGTTCAGCCTTGCTGGCTACCTTTCAGGTGGATTCTGGAACTCAGGCACCAAACCCCATTCTGAATTTTGGGCTTTTTCCTCCCTGCTTTTCCTTTTGCCTAGAATGCAATTATCCCCTACATCACCCTCTCCAAGAAAGGAAGGATGACTGAATATTTATTCATAATTGCAACGTTTCCTTCTTAAATACTGACCAGCGAACTCGCACGTGTTCATGACTTTAAATAAATAATTCACCTTTTAAAAGAGAAATGTACTTAGAAGCCATGACAAGTTCCTTGCAGGATTTATAAAAATAAAACTGTAAATGGAACAATAATTAGGATAACATAGTTTTACACGGAATAGGAGGAATAAACCAAATGACCTATATATGACCTTTCCACAAAAGTGATTCTCAAGTCATATTTAAAACAGTACACAAACACTGCATAACTAAATGGTGTTGGCCACATGCAATGTCTTTTAAAACCTGACTTGTGACCTGAGTCAAAGTCACTTACAGCTTTTGGATGAGTCATTAGGGATGTGTGTGTCTGTGACAGTTACATGGTACAAGAAAATATATTTCAATATATCAGAAGGGGAAAAATTAACGTACAAACTTCATGGTATTTATACTGAACAGACTGTGCAAAGGAAAACAGAACAGAGCCCAATGAGCCCAAACCTTAAAGTATCAGCTGCTGGTATTAACAAAGGTTGTCAATAATTTTAACCTCAATTTTTTGCACACAAATTATTTTCCATTTCTCTTGAGTTAACAGCTAAATTACCTTTGAACACAACTTTCTGCGTGTGCATTTCTTTTTTACCTTTAACACGTACTCAACAGTAAAAGATAGCCAAGTAGACATGAACCAGCAAGAGAAATGCTAAGATTCCAGTGATGAGAAGACCCAATGGGCACCTGTGCCCTTCCACAAATTAAGGAGGAGCTCATTATGGGGGAGGAGAGTGAAGGAGGGATTTAGGTGTGAGAATCACAAAGCCCAGCTCAGCATTTCTGTGCAGGAGCTAGGATTCTTAGCAAGCAAGACGCCCCTAGGAAGATTAATTATTGATTTTTATATAAATCATCTAAGGTGATTTTTGGTTTTTTTCCTCCCAAGATGATAAACGTCTGATTTTATTTTTGTTAATTGGTTTTCCCACTTCACTGAGGTTAAAAGAAGGCCTAATAAAGCAGTTTCTTAGAGAAAAGATTTTCCCAGCATGACAGGCAGGGGTGGCCACTATCTTTCTGTCCTTTATGGGGGTACCAAGGTTGTCTGATAAGACTTAAGGCAACCTCCAGGAAGTACAGGGTAATTAGAAGCACAAAAGTTTGACTAGGGAGAAAAAGCACAATGTAGACATTTTTCTAATGGCGGCAGGTCTGAAGTCTGTGGTATTCCTAGGCGGGAGGACAAACTTATCACAGAGACTGAAGCCTTGAGGCTCAGCCTTCAGAATCAAGATGGCCCCATCTTCAGGTTAACCATGGAAGCAATATGGTGGCTTACCTTCCTGCCCCCCGTGTTGATGCGAAGGGGTGTCAGAAAGGGGTCGAAGATCATGTGACTGGTCTCTATGTTGACTGGCGACTGCCGTTTCCCCACAGAGCAAAGATTCCAAGCTGAGTTCACCAATCCCCAGAAAGAAGGAACTAGAAACAAAAAGAAATTGTAGAATTAGGCTGAGTAGCAGGTTGGGGAAACAACATAAACAAACAGAGCTATGTACAAAAGTGGTAAAATGAAAGAGAACCACCAAATCTTCCCACCCATGGAGATACTTGGGGGTTGCTACAGTATTTTCCTGGCCTGAATCTTGGTCCACTTCTCTAAGTCCCACCTTCACGATCTCTTGTCATCAGATTTTCTTGTTTGAGGCCCACTCATCCTGCAGTTTCTGTGTTGAGTGAAGTCATCACTACCACTTGCTAACATCGTTGTTCAGGTCACATCATCTTTGCAATATGCCTGAGGTAGTACAAATATTCAGCAATTCCCTTGAGTTGATGCTCTGCTTTTCCTATCTGGCAAGAATGATGTGAAAATCAACCTTATCCTATTTAGAAGTTTTCAAGGAAAGCGTCATTCAGTATACACAAAGTTTTTCTTTGGGTTGTCAAGACTAAACTGAGGGAGTGACTTATTTTATGAACTTTCTAATCAGTGTCAGACAAGAGCTTAGCAACTTGACTTCATCTTTGTTTAGTTCAACACTGTGTCATCAACCTAATGTACCTGTAGATAAAGAATTGGTGTTCATTTGATAGGTAGAAAAATGACATCGAGAGCTAAGCACAAATACCCAAAGGAAACCATCCACTCATTTTCAGTGTCACATTAAAACATCTATTAGAATAAATTTCTGTAGCAGTTTCCAGTTCTATTTCTATTTAAGAAAGTTTTCAGGGCAAGGGTGGGAAGCCAGTCTACTAATTTTATATCATTGAAGATCAAAACTACACTTTCAGCCTTTCTCTGCCCCTCTTAGTACTTCCATTGAGTCTCTGGATCCATGTGTCCTTCAAATTCCCCTGAGATTATATGACCATTCATTCATCCACCCATAGTACACGCAGTGAACTCCTATTTTGCATCATGCCCTGGGTTAGGCTGAATCTCAAGGAAGGCAGGTAAGCACAAGAACAACTAACACACTGAGGAGATTCACTAGTGTGAGGTTGAGAATGTTATGAGACTCTGGATGAGGGGAAGCCAACCCTGCCATGGTAGAGGGGAGGCAGGGAGTGACTCCTGGAGAAGATGAGCCTAACAATCACATTAGCTTTCTTAAATGAATCTGTCCTCTCAGAAACTCAAGTTTAATTAAACTCAAATTGAATAAAGCCTTTAACTTACAGTAGCCATCATTCTTGCCTATAGCATAGATGGAGAAAACTAAGGCAAAAGAGGAGTTTGGCAGACACTTGCCAAAGATACTCAAATTCTACGACTCTCTTATTTGTTATAGGCAACTGTTAACAGACATGGGAGGAGAACTAAAAATAAGTTCCTTGGCCTAGACAAATACTTCAACATCAAAATAAGATGGGTGTCATTTTAAAATATGACAAATATCTAATTTGGTTCCATCCATGCCCATAAGCCTCTGGTAGACCATTTCCTTTAGTTTAAGGAGTTTGAATTGGCTTTTCAGTCATTAATGACTTTCAAAATGGTAGCAATGGCCTGAGTTACAGAGGGAGAAAGAGAAGGAGGAGGAAGAGGAGAAATATTGACACATGTGCACGAGCTTTCTCGGCACTGTCATTTCTTATCATTGCTTAAAATATGTTATCATTACAAGCTACTTCACCTTTAGAAGGTACCATGTCCTAGAAAGACTACAATATTTAAGAAAGTTCTTGCATTATGAATGCACTTACATTATAAATATAAACTTGTCTTTTCTAAACTACTCTTTTAAAAAAACACTGACTTGATCTTGTATTTATTTATCCCTCAATCATCTCAAATTACAAAAATAAAACTTTCATTAGGGCATCTTCCTAGCAGTCTTTCTCAGTAACCCACACACAAGTGGCAAATGTGAGCATGCCAGGGATACAGTCATGGCACGTCCACAAGTGAACTGAGTGGCCCTTGCTAAGTCATGTGTCCCTTGGACCTGACTTGTTCTTCATGGTTCCTGTGGTAGGCCGAATAACGGCTCCCCACCAATGATGTTTACATCCTAATACTCAGAACCTGTGAATATGCTATCTTAGATGGTAAAGGGTATTTTGCAGATGTAATTAAGTTAAGGGTCTTGGGATGGAGAGATTATCTAGGATTATCTGGGTGGGCCCAATGTAATCACAAAAGTCCTTATAAGGGAAAGGTAGGAGGGTCAGAGATACAGAGTAAAGATATATGGATGGAAACAGAGACCAGCCAGGAGAGAAGATAATACTCTGCTGACTTTGAAGATACAGGAAGGGGACATGAAACAAGGAATGCAGGCGGCCTCTAGAAGCTGGAAAAGGCCAGACAATGGATTCTCCACCTAGAGCCTCCTGCTGTAAGGAATACAGGCCTGCTGATACCATGATGTTTAACCCCTTGAGAATATATATATGCATATATATACATACATATATATATACTTTTGACCTCCAGAAACAGAAGATAAATGTCTGCTGTTTTATGCGGTGTAGTTGTGATAATTTGTTATAGCACTAATAGAAAAGTAATACAGCACCCCTTTACCTTTAAAACTCTGTGAGACAATAACCTCTTTGACAATGAAGACATCTATGATGCTTGCAGGGCCCTCCCTAGAAGGCAGCTGCATGATTAAAGTAGTTACAGCTGGTGCACATTGCATTTCATCTACTCCCATGAAAAGCATTAACAAAAATAATTCCAAGCCCATAAATGGATTGTAAGACTGCTATTATATGGCAACATGGGTGGGCAGCTGCTGCTGTACTTCACTAATAAATGTCATGCCCAAAAAGTACCCCCACAAAAACACAAACAGCAAAAACTTTATGCGAACATCTGCCTTCTCTTTTATTGGGCATGGAATTCTTTATGACAGTTTCAGGGTTTTATATCCCCACCTCACGATCAAAGCCTGTGTCTCTGATGCTAATCACCTGCTCAGCCAATCGAGGAACAACTGAGAAACACTCTCCCCTGCCCAGCTGTGTCTCTCATTGGCTCTAGTCCTGAACAAGTATCTAAGTTTATTTACCCCTGGATTGCTGATTTTAAATCAGCGGTGAATTAACAGCTTTTCAGAAATAGAAGCCACCTTAGAGTTTGTCTGACTTAAATTCATTACATGGATTTAAGGCCATACAGGTAAGGAGTAAAGTCCTCCACTCTAGGTCACACAGCCAGGTAGAGGCGAGGAAGGACAGAGTAAAGAACAGAACTCAAGATTTCCAGTGTTACTGAGCCTCTGCTGCTCTAAACCCCTTCTTCTCCAGCAGGCTGTATACATGAGCAGATCATTCCAGGAAATTTCAGTTAATTGTTGCCAAGACCCCTGTAAGACTTTTGCCATCATTTCTCATTTGGTAAATCAAGAGTAACATTAGTGCCAATTTTCTAGTTAAAATAAATTTCAAGTGCAAAGGTTGGAATCAAACTGCTTTGAAAGTCAACTATTCTGAATACACTTAAGATTTTAAAGTAGCCATACAACCATGGGGTAATATACACAGAATGGCCTGGGTGTGAAAATACTTCAATTCAGGCGATGTGTTTGGGTCCCATCTGCAGGCCTCTGAGGAGACCTGATGGGGATGATTGCACACAAAGAGCTGCTCCAGGGATAGTTTCTGGGGTCAGCTGCACTGGGTAAGGTTTTAGCGCAGATAAAAATGAGAAGTCTTTGCTGTTAGAAGCAGTGTTAAGTATTGGGACAGTAATTAAGGTATTGAAGCTAGTCCAGGGAACTCAAGTGCCAAATAGACCAGACTAGGTCTGCAAATGTGGTGTAATCTAGATTCTCAGGAAATGGTTTAGAATGAAGGCTGTGAAAATAGGAGGGCATGAAGTGCCCGTGTCTATTGGGGCATAGGAGTCAGATGGCTCACTTTACATGCAGAGCAAGAATGGGTGTATGAATGAAGGCTTCAGTATTTAGAGTGAGAAACTCGCCCTGTGGGTTTGCACAGAACTCTCAGTTATATCCAAGGTTCTGATACTTCACTACCCTTCATAGTGTTATCCTTCAGGAGTAAAAGTGGCTTATATAATGCTGTCACCTTTAGGAGTAAAAGTCACCTTTAGGAGTAAAAGTGGCTTATATAATGCTGTGGCAGGCACTGCTTCTATTACCAAGCTAAGAGAAATATTGTTGAATTCTTTCTCTTAGTTTCCATGGCTATCCTCCCAAATCAGATTTTTAAACTTTTATTTTTAAAGCGTCCATTATTATGGCTTATTAGCTAATGCTGTGTCTTTTGTTTACTTGATCAATACAATTTATTGTTGACAGAAAATGTAAATAAAGCAAAATAAAGAATCACTCTAATTAATGGACAACCAGTCTGATGATGTTTGAATTCCATCATCCCTGGCATCCTTGTTGTACAATCTTCTAATTTACATATAAACTAGAACACAAAACAGACCTGAATATTTTTGCAAATTAATTTTCACACAGCCTAAACCATGGAACTTAACTGCTGCATCACAGCGATGTGTTATCTTGCCAAAATATTTCCCAATGGCACTACTGCTATTCTTATCATAAATTACAAATCCCAAACATTCTCCTGGCTCTGGGTCCAGTGAGTTATGAAAGATGCTCAGTGACTCTGTGATTTCAACTGCTTAAATCATGAGCCTTGGCAAACCCAAAGCAAAACTTCTCAGCTGCTTGTTCAGACCCATGAAATAAAAAAGCTCCAGCTGTTTAATAACACACCTTGGCAATGTCCAGACAAAAACAACAAAGTTTTCACCAAAAACAAATAGGTCAGAAGAGCAAGGAACCAGAGGAATCAAGTCCGATAAGGGAGTTAAAACTGGCTTCGATGACATCTTTGTCCTAGAGAAGGCGTTCCAAAGTAGATTGAGCTTTTAGGCATCTTCCTTATTCATTTGTCCTGAGTCAGCAGAATTTGCTGTTGTGGGCAGGATGTTAGGCACTTGGAATTAATTTACATAGGTTATGTGAATTTGCTAAGTCCTATGGCAACAAGATAAATTCAATTCAAAAGCATTTACTGACAGCCTCTGATGTGCCAGGCATTAGGATTGGCACTGAAAGTTGATGCAACAAATCTTTACTGAGGACCTACTATGTGTCAGGCACTGCCATCAGTTCTGGGAAGTCAATTATGAATGAGAGATATGGTTCCTATTCTCATGAATCTTGCAGGCTAGTGGGAAATATGGGAGACAAGTTTCTGTATGTCTATCTGTGTAAAGTTTTTAGTAAGCATGTTGTGGGAGACAAGATGGTAATGGATCATAGCTTAAAGCATGTATGGGAGAGAAAACCTAGGTAGCACGGTCAAGGGAGGTCTCTCTAGAAAGGTCAGCTGGTAGACTCTGGAAGGACTGAAAAAGTTGCTTTTATACAGGGGCAGGAGAAAGGATGTCCAAGGCAGAGCAAAAGAGAGCAGTCTTGGCAAAGAAGAGCTGGATTGTTCAGGAACTGAAAGGAAGTCAGTTGACTTAAGCCTGATGGACCAGATGAGGAGAAGAGCGAAATGAGATGGTGCTGGCTGGGTAGACCAGGAACAGATGGTTCAGGGCTCTGCAGGCTACACTAAGGAGTTTGCATTTTACTCCAAATTAATAGAAAGCCACTGAGAGTTTAGCAGGGAAGTACCATGGTCTGATTTTTGAATTAAAGGCAGGTATCTGCCTCAGGTGGAACACAGCCAACAGCAAGCTTGACTATCCTTGGAGTAGTTTGAATGGGAAAAGAATTTGTTCCCAAGCAACAGCTGGGGACATAGGTTTTTACATGAATTTAATCCTATTGCTTTGGGTGTGTTTAAATTGTATCTCAAAGGCAGAACTAATTGAATGTTTTAAAAATTATTCTCTTCAAAATATGTGCCAATAAAATCGTGTTTTCCTAGGATCCAACTAGTGCTTTACAAACCATTCTTTGAAGCAAGGAATATTTTCATGAAGACACTCAGCTAAAGCAATCTTTTCTCGTTTTCAAGCTATAAACTAAGTTCCCTACTTTTCGGTCAAGGAAAAGCAAATGAAAGTTGGGAAAATGAACACTGGCATAAAACATATCTACAGTGAATTCAGTCCTACAAATAAAGCCTTCCACTTTGATATAGCAATCTCTACTTTGGGGTTATAAAGCATATGAATACATTTTAAATAAGAACTCATATCTTTCCCTTGCTCTTTTCCTCACCAATCCTGATTTACTGTCTCTTCCTCTCTTCTCAACAGTAATAAATCTCCACTTTGAGCCATTATTAATGAGCAAGTTTAAAATATCCACTGCTGCAGGCTTTTGGTCCCTTTCTGATTTCAGATTTATTTCATAGATGGAATTGGCCTTAAAGTTAACCCCTTTGCTGATGAATTCTTCCTCCATTGCAGGGCTTCCGACTCACAGCACATGGAGGGTCCTTAACTAGGGCTGCCCATTGTTAAAGGTAATTTCTCCCATTGAGAACTAGGGCTGTCACTTGGGAACCTCTAAGGAACTGCATATATTCTATTTAACCCATAATCATTAATTTGTGCATTCATCTAAAAAATTAATGGACTGTATCTAATGAACCAGGGATAGAAAGATAAATCAAAATGTTCCCACTCTTCAGGACACTCAGTATGGTGGGAAGATAGGCAAGCTAACAAATAGTTATAACAAAATATGATAAGTGTTATAATAAAGGTATGTGTACATTAAGGCTTAAATTAATTCAGACCAAGAAGCAAGCTGACCCGGCCCTTTTCTCAAGTGCTAAGGCAAGCCTTACTAGTAGAGAGTGCATTGTTTTAATCCTATTGCTTTGGATGTGTTTTTAATCTTGTAACTAGTTAAAACATTGAAGCATTTCCTCAAACAGAGATATACTAGTCCTAACAACTAAGATGGATTATCACCAGAATACAAACTATTATACAGGGAAAATTTAAGCCACTGCATCTTCTGACTTCTCCAATATTTCTCCCATACAGCTATTATTCTATGGGGGAAAGATCATTAGTACCATGTCCTTACCACAGAACCAAAAGAAGGTGGCTAAATTACTAGGTGGCTTCACTCTATCTGTAAAAATGGGGATGACAGCTACTTCACAGAATTGTTAGAAAGATTGTGAGAATGTATTTATAAATGGTCTAGCATAATGTTGGCTCTATAATAAGGATTTAAAACATTAGAGAAGGGGTTGAGTGAGGAGGGGGAACAGCATGAACCACACTGTGATTCCAACACTGTGGCATTCTCAGGGCAGAGACAGATGAGGGTGAAGGATCCAGGCAGAAGGGTACAGGGAGGCAACTTTCAGATGCCCACCCAACCCAGCCTGGTTTCAGAACAGGGCGCTCTGATGGGAGTCTAGGTCAGAGGATTAGTTACTTAATTCCATACTTTCAATCAGCCATGTGCATTTATTTCTTGAATCCATAACTCTCAATGTCTGGATAAATGGAGGCAGTGAGCAGCGATATGGGTCATCTAAGAGGGTTTTTAACTCCAAATAAAAATGATTTTAATGTAGCTTTTGGAAGTTGTCAGATTATTTATTTGTGCAGCAGCAGCTTCATCCTTCTTCCTGTTTGTGCTTGGTTCCAAGTGGTGACTGGCTTGATCCCAGAAAACACATCACTGAAGGTAAAGAGAAAGGAAGAGGAGGGAATTCTCTTTTGCTGATCCTCCGTTTAACAAGCTCTGTGCTAGGAACTTGACACATCTTATCTTGCTCAATCCTTCTCAATATTGTTATTTTACAGGTGAGGAAAATAATACTCAAAGATGTCAGATGACTTTCTAAGGTCACCTGGCCAAGTAGGTTAGGGAACTAGAATTTGAGATCAGTTTATTTCTTTAAAACAAACAAACAAACAAAAAAACCAAACAAAGTAATGCACATATGGTAACATGTCAAACGATCCACAGGTATATAAAGCAAGAGGTAATCATCTCTTCCTCCTTCCAGTGAGGCCCTGAGGAAAGCAGTATGAAAGTGTATTAGGCATCATTCAATATCTTTTAGTATGCTCCTACAAACACACAAATATATATATATATATATATATATATATATACACACACACACACATATATATTTTTTTTTGAGAGTTTCATTTCTAAAAAAGAAGTATTTTTATAAAAAGTAACATTATGCCATAGATGTCCCTCCATGTCCATACTAATAGAGTTACTCTTTCTTGTGTAAAGCTACAGAACTTCTACAGTTTGAATGCACTTCACTTTTCTCAATCTTTCCCTAGATGAAAGACATTAAAGTTATTTCCATCTTACCTTACCATGAAAATCAATGCCGCAATAAATGGCCTCAGAGATCTTCTTTTTCATACTGGTGCTTTCATTTCAGTAGGAAAGATTCCTAAAGGTAGTATTGTTCAGTCGAGGTATGCACATGCTTTATTTTAATAGATGCTGTCAAATTAGTTTCAGAGATACTGGTAGTGACGCTGATGAATATTTACTCTCCTATCGGCAATGTGTGATGTGTCCATTTCCCCTCAATCTCCATAGTATTGGATGTTATTTATTATTTATTTTTAGCAATCTACAGGAAAAAATGGTATCTCACTGATTGAATTTGCATTTTCTAGTTACTAGAAATATTTCTAGCATATTCTTATATGCTCATTGATTATTTGCATTTATCTTCTGATCATATTCTTCACATATTTTTCTCTGGGTTATTTATGTTTTTCATTTCAACTTTAGCTGTCATGTGAATTATGGAGATATTAACCTTTTGTGATATGGTATAAATATTTTCTCCTAGCTTCTTATCTAGCTTTTAAACCTTGTTTTTTTGGTATTTTGCTATATAAGGATTTTACCATTTTGTATGCTTGGATTTGTTGATAATTTTCTTTATAAGGTTTCTGAGTTTTCTCTCTCATTTAAGATGGCCTTTCCAACTACAGGTTATATATATGTTTTCCTTAAATTTTTATAAAATATTTTTATTATATTTTTTACAATTTGATTTAAAAATATATCAGTGATTAATATCTGTATATGCTATGAGACAGGGGTCTAACATTTTTCCCAGGTAAAAAGTAAATAGTGCCAGCATTATTAAACAAACCATCTTTCACCATCAAACTGAATGCCCCTTTGATCACAGATTAAGTTTCCATATGTACTGGATTTGCTTCTGGTCCTTCTAGATCGTTTCACCTATTTGTGTATTCTTGTGTAAGTGTCATGCTATTTTGAGTGTAGTAACATTTATGGTAATTTATATGACAAAGCTTCCTGATCAAAAAGACGCTGCTCTTCCCCTGCTACCACTATGGGACCATAAACACCCAAGCTCCAGGGAAATCTGGAGTCAGGACTAGTGATCCTAGGAACCCTTATGCTGTTGGAGCATTCTTGGGGGCACAAGACTGTCAGAGGTTATCTGGCTTCTCCTCATGTCTTCAGGTAGTTATGTACTTGAGTCATACTTGATTGAGGAGAGTGCCTGCCCCTTTCCTCAAAAAGCCCTCAAAGGGACATTTACTCTTTTAATCACCTTGGAGGTAGACCTTACTATCGCCCTGATTCTTATCAGTCTTATAGGAATCTGAGACATAGAGATGTCAAACTAACTTGTTCAAGATAAACAAAAAAACACCCTGGTAAGTGGTGAGGTCAAAATTCAAAATTCAGGTTATTCTGGCTCCAGATTCCGTGTTCTTATAACTCCTGTGCTATACTTCCTTCCTAACCTGGTGCCCTGACTTAAGCCAAACATGTTTTCTCTTGAGCCTCAGTCTCCTCCTTTGTAAAATCAGGGTCATAAGAGGACACACTTTGCTGAATATCTTTGTCCACCAAAGTGATAGTGAAAAATCAAAACAACAAAATTAGCAATGGCCATCATAGCCAATTCTATTTACTCACCAAGTCATGGAGTATGCCATTGGTGGGAAACCAGAAAGAAGGTAGATTTACATCAAATTCTACATAATTGCAGTCCCCAAAGATGGGTACTAGCTTTCCCATTTTATAGATAGGAAACTGAGGCTCAACAAGTTGAGTAATTTATCCAAGGATGTTCAGCCAGTGCACAGCTGAGCTGGTGATTTGAATCCAGGTCTAAAATTCCTATTCTCATTCTGCTCTCGTTCATTCCTCAGACCCAGCACAGAATTAAGATGAATTAAGCTGCCATCATTGTTTCCTCCTCAATATTTTGCTTTCTGAGAATTAAGGCTCCTGAATCAGGTGACTTGTTCTTGTGAGAACCCAGGGGAAGGCATAAAAGACAGTCTGGTTTATGTAGGCATTAAGCTCTTGTGTGCCTGTATCAGGTTTAAGATTTAGTCTAACAGTTGTATTAAGCATTATCAGGTAACATTTGGCTGGCAACTTTTCTTGCCCCCTGTAATTATGGGTGCTTCAGATAAAATGTGAAATTAGTTGATTGAAGCTGGGAATTAAAACCACAAAGAGAGGAATGTCTCAGTGTATGACAATAAACCAGTCCATTAATTATTTCTACCTACTCAACTCTGAAGAAAACGACCAGGCTGATGCCTCTGGATAATCACATGACCTACTTGATGTTTCTACAAAAGCTGAATCTTCTTGACTTTCAGAAGCAAATACCAGTAATGTCGAAACCAGCAGGGACATGAGAATTAAATGCCAGATAAAATAATACGACCACTGAAAATAGGTCATATTATTTGACCATATGAAAATCTTCTTCAGCCTTTGTACATTCTGAAAGTTCACCAAAACAGTCTCAGGTGATGTTTTCCTACAAATTCGAACATCTGGTGAAGCACTTCTAAAATCCTGCAAAACATCTGGATATCTTGGAATACACTGTCCTTTATCTATTTTAGTATGTAAACACCTCACTGTCCCTCTATCCCTTTAACACTCACTCACTCTGTATGCACATGCAAAATTATGCCCTTACACACATGTCAAAAGTAGGTGAATAATGAAGGGTACAGTAGAATTGCAAACGCTACCACCTATTAATAACTGTATATGGAGGTCAGTTGAACTTAGCCTTAGAGCCCATTGCAACAATGGATACCTCAGGTTTTGTAATGTCTCATTGTCTTCACATTTGTGTAATTCTACAGAAACCTCCAACTGTTCGTCTGTCTTGAGGTTTATGTGGATGTAGGGTATTTTCTCTATTATTTACACAAATAACAGGGCTTAGTTTTCTTCATGAGACATCAGGAGAAATAACCTTCATGTTGCCACCGAGTCTTGCAGCCCAAACACAACACAATTGGTCACCAAAGATGGCACGAAACCACATATATGATCTGTTGGTGTTTTAATGATTTTGCACTGGGATTCATTGTCCAATAAATGTGTGATGTATTTTTTATTGAGGTGCTAGATTTTGCTTCTATGATATAGTGTCTTGACCAACACATTTCACTTGTCCTCTTAACTTTCCTGTTAGACTTTTGTATAATCACACTTCCTATTAGCCAGGAAGGAAATCTTGCAGGGCTTTATATATATATTTATCTGTCATCTCCCAAATCTTATCAGTGATCAAATCTGGGTGATAGGTTTGAATGCTCTGAATGTTGAACTTACTAGTAGCCTAATGCAGGTTCCCACTGCCAGGTACCTTAGCTTTTGCTACAGTATCTTACTAAAGTTCCCTTTTGCAAATGACGTGAGAGCTTGGCAGACAAGGAAGAACCAGGACTAACAACTGGGCTAGTAGGTCCATGGTCCACAACAGAATTTAGTTCACAGCAATATAAGGATGAGATTATTCTAGACCTGTGTTCCCTTGCAGCCCTGGAGTTCTGATTTGATGCCACCGTGATGTTGCCAGTTTCCATTCCAATACTTGACACAATATAGATACGCAACAACTACTTATTGAATGGGTGGATGAATGAATGGATGGATGCATGAGAGAGGGCAGGACCAAGTGTCTGCTTTGCATACCATTTTCCCTCCCGTCCTTGTCATACTACGATTTTACAATACAATTTGTAGAATGAGTGGAGAATTACTCTACTTCAATTACCCCAACAACACAATATGCTCATGCTTACTTTTGTGCATTTGCTTTAATTATTTTTTCCACTTTCTACAGCCCCTAGTCAAATTCTATACCTCTTAGCATCCCTAATTTAAATCCCAATCCCTGCATTACATCATCCTTTACTATTGAAATCATCACTCTGGATTTCTAGAGAAGCTGGTTAGGTGCTGGAGGATTCCTACTTAATTATGCATGGTTATGTTGTTCATTGTTTTAAAAATGCATTTCCTAAGTAGATGCAAGTTCTTCAAGATCAGGCAGGAACTCTGATATGGCACAAGACCTAATTACAGGGCCTGGGCCTATAAAAGGTGACTGACCAAAAGTAAATATCTCTAAAGGGTTTTTAAAGAAAATCTCTTGTATTCAAAATAACGCTAGCAGAAAAATAGATTTAGTGACTTTCTGGCACTCCTCACCACCCTGTACCCAAATGTATGCCCAGTCTTTCAGGGCTCCTGGCAGTTCCACTAACAAGCCTTTGCCTGCAGTGGCTGCATTGCCTGGAGCATCCTTCCTTCCTTTCCTATGCATAGAGTATATCCTCATTCTTCAAGGTGCAGGTCAATGACTCCTCTAAGCAGGTTTCCCATCTTCCATTCCCTCTATTCCGGACTCTTTCCAGTGGAGTCATATGCCCTTGTGATCTTTGGGCATTTCTCTAATATTCACTATGTTGTAAGTTTATACATGCCTGCCTCCTCAACTAGGATAAACATTTCTTGAAAACAGAGACTTCCATCTCTCATCATTCCAAAGACAAGTGTCCAGTATTGGTAGATCCACAGGCAATGGTGTTTAAATAAAAACAAAAAGAGAGCTAAAAGTTAGTAAAAACCTGACATATACTAGTGGAAGATGAAGCAAATGATGGGAATGGGGAGGGTAGTCATTTTACTGGGCATGTACTTGTAATAGGCCCAGTGCTAGGCATTTACTCAGCATGACTATTTATGATCTTGTAACCCTCCCCAGATGAAGTGGTAGATAAGGCCTGATTCCAGAAACATGGTGTTGTTTATCCATGTTGTAAAGTATGAATACCAGATACAGTGGGGATTTGACCACATTCTTGGTAAGGCAGAAGTCCAAAGTTGGGATACCAAATTGAACAGGAAAAAAAAGAGTGATCCAAGATGCAAAACTAAAGAAATAAAGTAGATTAGTAAGGAGATTTGCAGTGGTCAGTGGGAAAGGGAATAGAAGAAGTTTATGAGTTAGACTATAAACAGAGAAGCATTTTACTCATTTCTATGTTCATGAGCATGGGATGCTCCGAGCTTTCAGAAGTATAGCCCTATGGCAAGCATTTGATCCATCCTTGTACCAGTCATGAAAAACAGGTTTAAGACTGTGTCCAATAATCAAGTTGGAAGAAGTAGTAAAATGGTACCACCTCAAGAGACCTTGACACTGGTCAATATGACTTTAGAACATAAAAGAATGCACACCTGTCCTTAGGTTTCATTTTTAAAGATGCTTCTCATTTCCATAGACTACTGCACAAAGATTCAATGATGAATGAATGTAGATGTGCTTTGTCAATTGTTATACATTTTTGGTTTCTAATTATTCATATTTACATTGCAATATGCATACAAATGAGCAGCACTCTCTTGGTCAGTTGGGTCTCTGTATTTCAGTACAATTTTGCTGCCTAGATAGGACCACAGCTCAAGTTAATGTACTAAAACACAAGGAACGTATTTATGTTGTCATACTTACTTAAATATATGGCATAAATATTGGCTTTTTCCTTTACTGTTGCTTCCCAAGGTGCTTAACAAACCCTACTCCAACCTGAAGCCTCCCTAGGAGATCCCCAATAATCCAGCAAAAGAAATTCATGCTGATCTAAGCTAAACTTTTTTTAAGAAACTAATCAAGCATAGAAAACTCTCTCAAATCAATGGCTCCAGACATTAAAGTTCAACCTTTTTGTGTGTTATGTGTGAAACAGTGAGAGTATGAAGTTTTCTCAGTACAGCTGGAAGTGGTGCTCTGGTTTTCACTGAGAACTCAAACTGCCCTAAGGAAACACCAGTTCATGGTGACAAGACATGAAAAGAACATTTGAGTTTTAAAGGCCATGATGCCTAAGACAGTCACAAGGACTGCTCAGAAATTAGATCAGCAGTGAACAAATTCTAAGAAGTTTCCTCTGTAAGCAGCCTAAGCGTTAGCTCCAGATTCATCATAAGACTGACTACCCTTACTGCTCTTTTCTATTTGTTTATTTATTTATTATTTATTTTTGCATTGAGAAATCTGGCTGAATCAGCAGAGCTCTAATTTTTGTATTACTTTATGGTTTATAAAGCACATTCTCGAAACATAAAGGTTTCATTACTACTTTATACAGTAGTGCATGATTTCATTTGGCAGTTCAACAAAAGCCCCTTGTATAAAGTCCGAGTCACCAAACGAGATTGTATACCTTCTTTTCTCAGAAGGAGGCAACTTTTTAAATTTCTTTTTGTTCTAAAGAGCAGGAAGCAAAATCCAAATCTAGAAGCAATCAGAAGTGATGCATTACTGATAACTGTAAATATACACTAATGAAGGCTTAGTGTAGTGATAAAGCACTAATTTCAGGGCTTAGCAAGACTATGAGCATAAGAGGCATTGGCTAATACTAGTTCAGCGAGGAAATAAGGGAATAGACTACTGTTTACGAAGAAAGGGAAACAAGGAATAATGGTTAACGGGTCAAAGGTCTTTGCAGGATGCCATAAACAGAGTTGGTCTAGTGCTGTAGTTAAATGGTTAATGTTTATTAAATACTAAACCAATTCTAGGCCCCATTATAAGTCTTTGACATATGTATTAACTCTTTTAATCCTAACAACACTCCTGGAATGTAGGTATAGTTACCATTCCCATTTTAGAGTTGAGAAAACTGAGACACAAGGAGATTTGAAGCAAATTTCCAAAGTATTACAGCTAGAAAGTATGTAAAGCAAGGCAGTCCGGCTCCAGAGCCTACACACCTTAACTACTATGTGATCCTATATTATTTTAATTTGTGATTTTTAGGATACACAACAATTGAATGGAGTGCTTGTTGCAAGCGCAATCTGGGACTCAAACCAGAGACTGATTAAATAAGTCTATGGTGGGATCTGGAGATTTGCACTATTTAACAAGCAGCCCAGGTGCTTCCCATGCAGTTGTCCATAGGTCATGATAATAGGAGAAACCAGCAGCTGAAATTAACATTTATTGGAAGAAAGCAAGTTTTTCTTGGCTTTACAAGGTCAGCAACATGACCTTAACAATGACAGGCCTAAAAGGAAAAATATAACGACTAAAGGGTCGATAAGGAAATATGGAACAGAGAAACAAACATTCAAATTTTGCCTCCTGTCCTGCCCCTTGAGAGAGGTACAGAACAGTATCTCTTGGTGGGGTTAGTAAAATTTCACTGGGACCCACCCCACCATTGCTCTCAATTTTGTCCACCTTTTGTTCTAATTCTTCGTCCACCAAACAACCTTTGGATAAAGGTTATCGAGTGTTCTAATCCCAAGAAAGAAAACGAATGTCTTAGATGGCAGACATGAATAGTTCTGTTATAGAAAGGGATTTCCCAATTCCCACATTATAAAATGAACTGTCATAATGGTTTATTCATCATCCTGTGCTATTTTAATGATCACCAGTCAGCTCTAAGGTCCTAATCAGTGAATATACCAGGACTATCCTGTTTCTGGAATTAAGAATCTGTTTATCAGATATGGGGCCATGAAGTTTTAACCAGTACGTGGCCCCCAACAGGCACTGCCAGCAACCTGACCCTGCCTCTCAAGGGCCTACCTTTGCAGGCTACCCCCACCTTACGGGAAGGGAGTCTGCAACTCATCATCACATTAGAAATAATAAGCTGCATTTAAAAACCAAAAATGATTTATGCACAAACACATTAACCAGAACATAATTTAGAGCAATGAAACACTGAAAACAATCTAAACGTGAAACAATAATAGGGGAACGGTTTAGTAAATTAGGTATACTTACATAAAGAATATTGGTGCCATCGTTAACATAAATTTTAACAATACAGCAAAGTTTTATATATAGTCTCAAATATATAAAACAATGTGCACTGGAGGGACAAAAAGATAACCAAAATGCAGACAGATGTTATCTCTGGATAGTGAAATTACAGGTGAATATTAACATATATGTATATTCCAAGCTATTTACAATGAGCAGGTAGTACTTTCACAATTAAAACATTTGAAAAATAAGACTGCTTATTTGGGTCAAATTTTAACACTACGGAGAACTATATTCTGTTAAACCAATTAACTTTCTTATCACATCTCTTTTCATTAGCAAGGAAACGATAAAGAGACTCTATTTCCCTGCACCCTCTTTCTGAATTTCTGGGTCAACTGGGATGATCTGGGTAGACCCAGGAATAAAATGCAGGTGGTATGCCCTCCCCTTGTAGGAAAGGAGAGAAAGGGCAGTCACACTTAGCAATTGTCAAAAAGTAGACCTGGGAGACCTCTCTATACCGAGCAAGAATTCCTCCTTTTCATCCCTGCCCTTGGACGGGAGAAGCTAATAGGGATTTAGTTAATTGGCTAGTTTTCTTCCTAATTGGCTGATGAATCCATTCCAATCTCAAGAAAAATTGCAGAGGAGGAAACAAGTAACAGGAGGGCTCAGCTGCTGATTGATGTTTTAGAGACTGCATTTTACGTGTCAGGAGGTCTGAGGTGCTGGAGCTCAGAGTATTAGCCCTCCTGGAGACTGGGGGCTCCATCAAAGGTGGGGTAAATATCCCTGCTGGGACACCACAGGCTTTCCTGTCTCGTTGAAGAAAAACTGAAAACGATGGCATACATTCAATTTTGTCATCTAATGCTAAATTCAGATTAAATCAATACAGACTCATTCTGGGGTAGGGACAGAAGACTCTGCGGGGCTGAGGCTCTTGCATTATGTGGGCCTTCTGAAGGTGCCAGGTAAGCCCATGTCAGCTGAGTTTGCTCTTTCTTTTCCCACATCAGTCAGTTCTACCACTTAACAGGGGGATTAGCAACCTTATTTCTTGGGACTGTCATCAAAGTATCAGAATAAAACCACTTAGTAGAGCTAGCCTTCTGCAAAATGTTGAAGTGGGCTAAATTGGTCTTCCATACCTTTTCACCTGCCTTTTAAGCCTCCTTCCGCTTGATTCCCTTATCAGGTAGTCTATTTCCATTTCTCACTCCCTTTCAGTCTATCTCTCCTTCTCCCCATACAAGATTACACCTCTCACAGTCACACAGCCTGAACTGCTGATTGGTACTTACGATCAGATACAAGCAAAAACACACTTAGGAAAGGTGGGGATGATGATTGCAATTTGTGCTAGATAAGAAATTCAGGCCAGATGAGGGCTATGACCAAATCATCCTAAAAAGATCACAGGAAATCTTGTCATTTGTCACAACATGGATGAACCTAGGGGGTGGCGTATTAACTATTAACTAAAGTAAGCCAGGCACAGAAAACAAATACTGCATTATCTCACTCACATGTGGATTCTAAAATAGTTGAACTCACAGAATCAGAGAACAGAATGGTAGTTACCAGGTGCTGGGACAAAAGGAGCAACTGGGGAGATGTTGGTCAAAGGATATAAAATTTCAGTTAGGTGGAATAAGTTCCAGAAATCTATTGTATTAACATGGTAATTATAGTTAAAAACAATGTATTGTCTACTTGGAAATTGCTAAGAACAGATTTTAAGTGTTTTCACCACAAAAAACTAAATGTGTGAGGTGAGACATATGTTAATTAACTTGATTTAGTTTAACTACTTCAGTCTACTGATCAGATGCTTGCAGTATCTCTGGAGATTAAGAACAGTCAATGGCTCCTCATTGCCCCTGGTGCATTGAGCCTCCTTTAGTCTGGCTTTTGGTGCCCTTTGCTGTCTGGCAGCAATCCACCCCGTGGGACTTGTCTTCTGTGGCTCCTCATCTTGGCCTCTGACTGGATGAGAGTCTGACATTTCCAGTGTGTCTTAGTGCTTTCCTTTCTCCATCACACCATGTCCCTCACCTGGCATGCCTACTCTCATTCAAATCCTACTCATTTTCCAAGGCTGGACTCAAGTATTGCTTCATTTGAGGATTTTCCTCAATGCTCCTTACATTAAGTGGTACTTTCTTCTTCCTCTAAAATTCTGTTGTATCCAATGTCTCTCTTATACCATTTGTGATATGTCTTATAACAATAGCAGAAACCATGTTTTTGCATCTTAATATTCCTTGTAGCTTACAGTATGATAATGAAATAAACATTGTTTGATGAATGAATGAGAAGTGAATTTTTGAGGTACCCTGAGCACAAATTCTGAGTGAATGCTACTAAACCACACAGATGGACCTTTCTGTTATTCTTGTTTACTTGCTCTGGCTCTCATATATTTGCACATTTCTGTCAGTGAGCACAATTTAAGTATCTAAATTGAAAAATAAAATATTGAAAGTAGAGAGAAAAACAGTAAAAACAAAAATATGATGAATGCTTCTATTGTCTCAGAAATGACAGACATTTTTCTACTTGGTCTTTATAATGTAATTATTTAAGTATTTCCATATATAGAATCCACCTTGTTCTTTAGAGGCCCTGTTTTACAATGCGACATCTTGATTTTAGAATGCATCTTCAAGTGCAAAAAAAAAAAAAAAAAGGCCAAAGACCTTGTTTAGACTTTCTGAGTCACCTTCACTTGTGTGCTGTAAAAGACTGGTAGGAGCAGCCCAAATGGCTACAGTGAATGGGAGAGCCTCATAAAATCTGACAAAGGTTCACATAGCTGGGGTTTGTAAACAGAGCATATGTTCTCGTCAGTGTAGACGTGACCTTGCCGGTCTCTTAGCAGACTATATTAGTGCTGTGCAAATATTTCTACTCAATTGTAAAGGCACATTATACTCAGCGAAATTATTCTCCCAGCAAACAGACAGATGTTTAACTTCACTTTAATATAACACTATAATCTGAATTCTTAATGTGAGACAGGGGTCCTGTTGGAGTTAGGGTAAAACTACACATGCAAAGTTTTAACAATGCAGCACTTTGTAGCATCAATTTCAATTAAGTCATTACCTCTTTCTGACTAAAACTTTCTGCTCCTTCTTTCAAGCCCCTCTTGTAGCGTTATGTGCAGGGGCCACGGTGCACTTAGCACACCTTGACAATCCTGAGATGATGCAGGAGCTGGCTGTGAGGTTATTTATCAGCCTCTCTGAGCATTTTCAAATACTTCTGCCTGCAAATCCCCACAGAATAACATGCAGCAACTTATATCCAGTTTTGAGGTTCCCCTCTTAGGAGAATATGAAACATGTCTATCCTAGAGATACTAGCAAGGCTCAAGAAATTCAAGGAAAAAAGAAAAAAGTAATTGGGGTTAGACCAAACCCACCTATCTAGATTCATTCTTGGGGACTTTGGCATACAACAAAGAGGTCTATCTTCAACCTGCTAGTTGTTGTCAAGGTTAATTATCCTTTAGGACTTCAATTAAGGGAGGCCAAGGAAACTGAGCTCAAGTTTAGACACAGTGGAATTTATTTTACTGCTGGGACTTGGCAACAAGATTACCAGCCCTGTCAGGTTCTCTCCATTTTCAATCCACTTTTCTACACACCACCTGCGTTGCTGGGGCTGGGGCTCGATAAGCCATATTTCTGCTTTGTCAGCTCATTCCTGCAGGCTCTGCCCACAGGAAATCTAGAGGGACACTGGAAGGCTGGAGCTCTTCCTGTTTGCCTCCTGTTCCTGTTGGCATCATTCCAGTGATGGGTCATTGCCCTGGCACTTGGTTCCACTCTTCAGATTCACTCTCCCATATTCCTAGAGCCAGACTCATCGTAACTCCTTGGAGACACCAACACTGATCAGCTGCAATGCTCCTAGAGGACTGGGTTCCAGTTCTGCAAGGGCCTCCTCCAAGCTCCAGAGTCCTCAACAGGAGGTGGGGAAAGCCCTGCTCTGAGTCTCCAGTTCTGTGGTCTCCAATGCTCCGCTTCTAAATTCTTATCCCAGCCCCTTTTCCTTGTTCTGCCCTCCCTGAAGTGGTAGTTGGTTCCTTTTATTATGACTTTTGTGGTGCACCAGGGTCTTTTTTGTGTGTGCCTTTCCAGCCCTCTAATATCCAATTAAACAATTATTTTATATTAGATTATCACAGTTGAGATAATTGCATGGTTTCTATTTTCTTCACTGGGCCCTAATTGACATAACTTATTACTTGTAACAGAGTTACACAGATTTTTGCTAAATTGCTGATATCATATATTTTGGAAGGTATAATTACATGCTAACAACGTGTGATTAATCTGTGTCTATTAAAAAGAACATGATAGATCAATATTACTGTCCTGAAAGATGTCCATAATATACTGAGTGATAACAGCAGTGATTTTTTAATAGTAAGCATTTGTTTCATAATTAAAGAAAAATAAATGAAATTGTTAAGAAGTAAAAAATAACAGGATACTATGATCTCTATGAGAATATTTTGTTATCCCTATTTAAATAACTCTTAGAATATCTTTAACATACGTAATTGGGGCAGCAGGATTTTTCTTCTGCCCAATATTTAGTTGGGATTGCAATAACTATCAAACAATTAAGATGCAATTTATGTCTTTGTCACAGTTTGAAACCCAAAACATTTATATAATATGTGTAATTCAAAGGCACACATGCTACTGCATCTAAAATTTAACTTTTTAACTAAATATAACTAAAACCAACTCACAGAAAAGTCTACAGCTGGGAAGAAGAATTAGTAAAAACTTTAATTATGGTCTCATTTACACTTCTATTTTCAAACTCATTCATGAATTAATTTTAACTCTGTGCCTCTGCCTTCAATCAAGCCATAAGTACCTGTCAGAAAATGACGGTGTTTGAATATCTGCACATATGTTGGAAATTTCTACACTTTGATTCCTTTGTCAAAATTTCCACTTAGAGCTGTGTGGGTGAGGCTCTAAGGCACAGGCAAGGAGGTTAGTCTCTTATTGTGGCCAAGATTCCACAGCCAAAGAATGTTCATTTAGCGTGTAAGCCAACGTAGAACCCCTTATTAAGACAGTTGGCCCTCAGTGTCTTATAAAGCAGGAGGGGAGTATGATGTATGGAAGCAAACATTGAGCAGGAACTACAGAAGGTTAGACTTGAGGGTGATGTTCTATAGAGGAACCCTGAGCTAATCTTCATCTGTGAAGATGGACGTTGGACTGTAGAGCTTTGTGGCCCCTGTGCAGCCTGCCATTATACAAGGTCACTTAACAGCAATGTTTTAAAGCAACTCAGTCTAAGGCAGTAGTTGCAAAAAATGTTGGATAGTATATCCCTACTGGGGAAAAAATGTAGTGTGCAATGCCACCATACGAATATTTATTCATAAATTACATACGGATGCTGCTATACTATTAGTACAATTAGGAACAATTAGTATTGGGTACCCTCCAAGACCCTGAATATCAGCCAGCACTCTCGCATTAAGTTGTAGTCACAATGACTTTCTTACTGACCATTAGCCTTGCCAAATATGCCCTGTTTTCACCATCCCTGCACTGGATGCCTCTCTGTCCACTAGTCACTTGGTTCATATTCTCAACTACTTCAGGACTGCTCAAAGGTCAATCTCAGAAGGCCTTCTCTGACCTCCCATGTTACCTCTGACCCTCCTTCTCCTCTTACTCTAGAACACTTGTGCTGGGTTTCTCTGTTTACCTTGCAGACACTGCTTTCCCTTTCTTTGTCCTTTTCTGTGCCCTAGGAGGCTGATTTGCATGGATTACATTCAACTGGGCTCCCCTGAATTATGGCTTCTCTTTGGGTTTGGCCAATAGGAGGCACTCGCAGGGAACTGGAGGGTGAGAGGAGAGACGCCCGGACATTTATTCCATCAGCAACCACCCTTGCAGGGCTATGGGTGGGAAGTGGCTGTTTTCCCCTTCCAAGGTCACACCTCCTATTGGGTGTCCTTCTCCTACCACCAATCACTGCTTCCTCTTCATTTGGGCCACCGCTCCTTTCCCTGGAGGCGACAGTTCTCTATTATTAGAAGCTCCTAGATGACGTCACCATTCCTTGTTAGTTTCTCTTAAACTCTGCCTAGCTTTCTATAAATAGCTTTTCATGCACTCTCCTCAGACATTTACTTTGAGCATGCCACCTTTTCCTTCCCAAGACCCTGAATGATACAGCACTTATCACCAATAAACATAGCATATATTTATATTGACAGTCTGATTCCTCCCATTCGAATGGAAAATAGCTGAGCGCAAAGAGTTTTCACCTGTTGTTTTCTGCTATGTGCTTAGCTCCTAGGATAGAGCACAGCACTTAGTAGGCACCGAGGTACCTGCCAAATACATAGATGAATAATACTTTCCTCCTAGGTCCCAACGGATTGTCTTGCACATTCCATTTTGGAGATCACCAGCTTAAGGGACAAATATGTATTATTCTTCGCCGGCTTTTCTTTCTTTTTTTTTTTTTTTTTTTGAGACGGAGTCTCTCTCTGCCGCCCAGGCTGGAGTGCAGTGGCCGGATCTCAGCTCACTGCAAGCTCCGCCTCCCGGTGCACGCCATTCTCCTGCCTCAGCCTCCTGACTAGCCGGGACTATAGGTGCCCACCACCTCGTCCGGCTAGTTTTTTTGTATTTTTTTTTAGTAGAGACGGGGTTTCACCGTGTTAGCCAGGATGGTCTCAATCTCCTGACCTCGTGATCCGCCTGTCTCGGCCTCCCAAAGTGCTGGGATTACAGGCTTGAGCCACCGCGCCCGGCCTCTTCACCGGCTTTTCTAAGTGTCAGACTAACTTAGCTTAATTCCTACATGATACATATCCCTGATTATTTTCAAAGCACATGAAATGTAAAGTAGCAGCAAACTCTCCTGAAAGTTCTCACTTTCCTCCTCCAAGATTCTTGTAATGAAAACTCCAGCAGATATTGAGCCAATCATGAGAAGGACCTTATCAGTTTACCTTTACAAGTTGTCTTTAACAGATTTTCTTTCTCCCTCCTGGTTTCTGTTTTAAGGACATTTCTTCTTTTCTTTCAATAAGGACCAGAAAAACTACCCAAGGAAGCAAAGCCTTGGCTCATTCACTTTGTCCCTACTTGCAACAGGAGAAAAATCAATCAAAATCCTGCTCCCTGGCTTAGTTACTTAATTTGCATATGATGCTTCATTACTTAATTAACTTATAACTCCTAGGGCTTAGTTGCCCAAATCAGACTTAACAATTGTCTTTGGTAACAACATCCCTTACAGCAAAGAGCTAACTCAAAAGAAAATGATTTTTTTTTTTTAATGAGAAACATATTTTTGTCCTCCATGTGAAAATTTGGGTCATGGATTCTTTATGAATTGCTTTATGACTATTAAACATGCCCCTTACTTTACTATTGGATAAAGCAGATTATTTTTCACATGCCTGAGTTTCCTTCCTTTGCACTAATCAATAACTGCAGCTGTACTCTAAGAGTTGCTACCATACTGAACAAAATCTGATCTTCAAGACAACCTCGTGGAACCTGCTGAGGTTGCCTTGGGAGGGAGAACCTAAGTGGGGAGAAACTGCTGAATCCTGCATCCAGGAGGAAACATTCTGTACACACAATAACTTCTATGTGCATGTGGCTACATTTTTTAATGCTGTGCTCATCTCTGGCTATATATAGTGGCATGAGTAAGAGTTTTCTCATGTGGTTTTGAGTTTCTTGAGCTATAAATCAAAACACTGTGATGATCAGTCTTCGGGAAGAAGAGAAAATTAACTGCCAAAATTATTAAAATGGAACTCTACTTTCTATTAGAACCAGAATAGAACAGCTTGCATGAACAGGTAAGTGCAAAATAAGATGTAATTTTCTTTCATTTGAACGGCATTTGTATTTGCCTCTGCCAGCAGTGGTGTGACTCTCCAATGTTGTATTAGTTTGCCAAAGCTGCTATAACAAGTATCATACACTGGGTGGTGAAACAACAGAACTTTACTGTCTCACAGTTCTGGAGAGAGTTCTCATTTAACTTGAATAATTACATCTGCAACAACCCTTTTTCCAAGTAAGGTTACATTGTGAGGTACTGGGGGTTAGGATTCAACTTGTACATTTGGGGAAGGGGATGTAACTGCACACTGGCTCATGCTCAGCTATTTGAGAGGCTGAGGTGGGAAAATCACTTGAGCCCAGGAGTTCAAGAGTTCAAGGGTGCAATAAGCCAGGATCATGCCACTGCATTCCAGCCTGGGTGACAGAGAGGGACCCTGTCTCAAAAAAAAACAAAAAAACAAAAAAACTAAAAGAAGATCAATAAATTTGGGGAAACACAATTTAACCATAACAGATGGTAAAAATTTTTTAAAAAGTTAGGTCTTAAGAAGATACTAAGAGACATCTGGTCCAGCTCTTTTGTTTTTTAGTGATAAATAGAAAGAGAAAGTGACTTATCCAGGGTTACCTGTCAGCAATAGCGACATATGAGAGACTCAGAGCACAAGGCACATGGCTCTGCTCTGGTGCTTTCCAAAGCACACACTGCCTTTATTTCATTCTTCCCAAAGCTGAGACTTACACACATTTGTGGAGGGGAAGCAGCAGCAGTGACTCATCCTACGTGAAAAACCCATCCAAAGATTTATGTGACGTATCTACAGCAACTTGCGTTGTGGAGGTCATTCAAAACAGGAGAATTAAAAAAGGACTAGGCTGGTCTTCAACTCCTGGCCTCAAGAGATAATCCTGTCTCAGTCTCCTAAAGTATTAGAACTATAGGTGTGAGTCACTGCATGCAGCCTAGATTCAAAGTCTTATACAAACTTTCCTTGTTTAAATCACTGTGTGGTTTGCCTCCTGATTGGACTCAGACTGATACAGTCTGTTCTAGTACCATTTTCACATTTAAATATTTGCTCCATCAGGAATTTATCTTGGTATAAGCTGTGAGTATGGATCTAACTTTATTTTTCACAGATGGCTATCTGGTTGATCCAAACATTTATTGAAAAACTTTTGTCCTAACTCATTTTAAATACCATCTTTGTTATATACTCAATTCCCACATGTATTTGGGTTTATTTCCAGACTTTAAATTGTATTCCATTACACTCTGTCTTTTCCATCTCCACTATCACACTGTTTGAATACCTGTTTAATATCTGATAGGAATAGTCCCTGGATATTTTTGTTGTTGTTTTTTATTTGAACTTTGTTATCAGAATGTCTAGTTTTCCTGTTGGAAGTTTTATTGGGAATTGCATTACGTTTATAGATCAGGGATAATTGACATCTGAGTCTTCTCAAGAACTAGCCACTTTTTATTCAAGTCTCTTTTGGTGTTTCTCAATAGTATGGAACTTTTTTTTTTTTTTTTTTTGAGACGGAGTCTGGCCCTGTCGCCCAGGCTGGAGCGCAGTGGCGGGATCTCAGCTCACTGCAAGCTCCGCCTCCCGAGTTTATGCCATTCTCCTGCCTCAGCCCCCCCGAGTAGCTGGGACTACAGGCGCCCGCCACTACGCCCAGCTAATTTTTTGTATTTTTTTAGTAGAGACGGGGTTTCACCATATTAGCCAGGATGGTCTCGATCTCCTGACCTCGTGATCCGCCCGTTTTGGCCTCCCGAAGTGCTGGGATTACAGGCTTGAGCCACCGCGCCCAGCCGAACATTTTTTAATTCACAAAAGGAACACTGTATATATTCATAGTGCATAATATATTTGATATAATATACCAATAGCATTTTAATTCATATATATCTTGCATATTAATTTTATTCCAAATATTTTATCATTTTGGTTATTGTGATGGCATCTTTTCTTCCATTACAACTTTTTAACTTGTTGCTCTTAGACATATAAAAGTACAAATATCAAAAATAAAAAGGGAAAGCAAGGTTTCAATACTGAATAATAAAACTTCAGTGCCAGACACTGTACCTGGCAATTGCTCAGTGCTCCAACAAAGTTAAACCAATAAATAAAACCAATTTTAATAGTGATAAGGATTACTCAGTTGTGATTAGAGCTTCCACCATAAAATATTTTCAAATCCATTATCAATTGTTTTCTGCAAAGTCTGAGAAACAAACATTATTCTCATTTGACAGAAAGGAAAACTGAGGTTCAAAGATAAGTGACTTTTTAAACTAAAGTGTTACAAGCCAGTTTGACAAAACTTGTATGCTATTATAATTTCAGTTTCAAATTCCAATGCTCCCTTTCCTAAATTTTTATTGTTTTGAGCAAAATTAAACTAAACATTAAAAAATTTCATTTACTTCCATTTTTATGCCTCCCTTGAAATGTACATTTAGCACAAGCCAACCAGCTCTCTCTAAGCATTTCCAAGCACTTGAGGCATCCACTTCTTTGCACTCAGCAGATGGTCATAAAATATAAACAAATGATGACAGTTCATCTGTAGACTCTGGGGTGTCACAGAGTCACGTAAGCTTAGGATTTGAATGGGCTTAGAGGATTTCTAAATAATGCTCTCTGGTTTATAAATAAAAAAGCTAAGGCACTAGGTCCTAGAGCAAGTAAAAAACCCAGATATCCTCACTCCCAACCCAGTGATCTGATGCTTGTAAAATCTGGCACTGATTTAATCAGAGAGTGACCAGCTGGAATAAAGTCCTGATCAGATTGCTTTTATTCCGCTTTCTCTGAAGCCAAGAAAGGTCATCAAAGATGCACAGGAGAGACTGCAAATGAGTACAATACTGTGCAACAGTGATATTCAGAATTATTAAATTGGAAGCCCTGGTGCCCTTTGCAGGCACAAAGCAGCTCCTCTGTAAGGAAATGAAAAGAGGTTGCATGTCGAGGGATGAGGCTTCTTTCTACAGAGACCCCATTACAGCTCCAGAGGAAAGAACATCAGCTCCTTCCAGGGAGTCTGTGTAACAGATAATGTATGCTTCTTTTCAGGCTGTCAAGATTCACAAAAGAGATAGGAAGTTTAAGGCTCTATTACTGGTGACCTTCCCACAGAATACACTGCACCTCATTTTTAAAAATAGCCCAGCTCTTGGGTGGAGTATTTGATGGCCTTCATAAAGGAACTGAAAACTTTGGGAGAAGTACTGAAAAGAATAAAGAGTGAAAAAGAGAAAGAGGAAAGCAAGAGGCAAAAAAGAAGAGAGAAACTGGTTTCCTACTGCTCCTTCATCTTTCTGGATCTCAGAGTGGTCACCTCTTTGATCTCAGAGCCTCATTACCTCTGAGTGGCTTTCCTGATGGCCTCAACTCATCTCTACCATCCTTCACACTGCTAAACAGGTTGCATTTTGTCACCACTCACAGAAACCTTTGTTATGTCCACATTGCAAAGTCCACAATCCTCAGCATAGCAAACCGGGTGCTTTTTGGAAATTCAGCTTCCACTCCAACCTCATATTCTGCTCCACTTCTCCAGGTAACTCATGTTTTGGCCACAGTGACAACTTGCCACTCCTTAAACATGCCACTAGCTATCCACTCTCTTGGGCATGCTTTTTTTTTCCCCCTCTTTCCTTTATCAATCAATATTCTCCCTAAGAATCAAGGCTCAGATCAGAGGCTCCTGTTTGTGAGAAACCTTCCAGCCAAAATGAATTACTCCTCCACCTAAGCTTTTTCTCTGGTCTCAAAGTCTTCAACTCTAAGTTCTGGTTCTTTTGATTAGACCTAAAGACAAAGTCATTTGTAAACCGATGACAGCTCTGACAACTTTTGTTCTCACTTATAAGTGGGAGTTGAACAATGAGAATACATGGACACAGGGAGGGGAACATCACACACTGGGGCCTATCAGGGGGTGGGGGAAAAGGGGATGGAGAGCATTAGGACAAATACCTAATGCATGCAGGGCTTAAAACCTAGGTGAAGGGTTGACAGGTGCAGCAAACCACCATGGCACATGTATACCTATGTAACAAACCTGCAAATTCTGCACATGTATCCCAGAACTTAAAATAACAAATTTATTTGGACTAATTTTAGGTTTCCAAAAATGTTGCAGATATAGTATAGACAGTTCCCACCTAATAATTTTTAGAAGAAACATTTTATAGAAAACTATAATAATGATATTAAAAATACCTGTATACTCATTTTCCATCTTTATCAAATCTTAATATTTTGCCATTTGATTCAGATTATTTTTAAAGATATAAAACAATACTTGGTTCTCCGTAAAAATCTCCTTGATTCTAAAGAGACTTGATTCTAGTTCTTCCTACTCAGAATTACTCTCCTGATTTAGCGTTTACAGTTAATTGGCATGATTTTAAATATTCACTGCACATGTATGTATCCCAGCAGTCATATTTGATTGTCTCACATGTTGTTGGACACATATGACATCATTCTATGTGTAAGTCAGCTGTATATATGTTGGTTTTCACTCAGCAATACATTTGTGATGTTTGTAGATGTAGTTCACTTACTGAATGTTCCGTATAGTATTTTATTGTGTGAATACACAAAAATAATTCTCTTCAACGGATAGAAATTTTAGCTTCTCATTTGTTTTTTAATGTAGAGTAAGAGAAACATGCAACAGTGCACATTGCAGCACTGCTTGTATTAGCAAAAACAGGAAGTGGATCTGGATTGATCCATTAACTATGAATCTTACCCATCCTTAAACACCATTTAAGCCTTTAGGGTAGAAAAGAAATTATGGGGAAATCAAAATGATACATTTGGCAGGGGTGAGAGGTTTCCTGTTCCTTTTGGTTCAGCAAAAAACTTTTTATTCTTTAGAACTACAAAAAAGTAGAGGCTTTTTTTTTGACCCACACCCAAAGCAGACAGAAATCAGTCAGCATTTTTAAGGGAGCTACACATGATATGGGGGCCCTTTAGCCTCTGCCAAGCTCTTCCAAGTCTCAAGAACAGAGGTAGGAGATGTTGTTCATGCTATTATACAGAATGGTAGAATTAAGTCCAAATGGCACCTGTAGTCTTACCTCTTTAAATCCCAGTTTTCTGTATTCAGCACTGGCCCAGATTGCTTTTATTTTCTCTTGAAATAGTAAGCTCTTTTACAAAAAATATGATTGTTTTTCCTCAGTTTTAAAATATGCCTATATTCTACAGAATAGAGGGTAATAGATGAGCTCAAGTATTTTGCGAGTTAATTAAAGTAGAACTTGGATTTATTTCTTAACGATTTTATACAAATTGAAAGAAAAGCAAGAAATGTTATTCCAAGGTGTTCAAGGCAGACCTTGTACCATCTCACTTCCCACTGGTTCTACTGAAACATTTACATTTATCACTTTTTTCCTTCTGTTTATTATGAGAGCATCTAATTTCATAGGCATGGTGGTAGAACATTGGGGTGAATAAGATGATGTCTGCTCTTAATAAGTTACTTGCTACTCCCTGAATATATGAAAACCTTTTTTTTTTTTGTAAAGAGAGAGTGATGATACGGTTCACTGATGAAGGCAGGAGATTGAGTAGTTCTGGAGAGTCACATAGGAAGCACATTCCACATAGAGGGTGGATGCAAGTGAAGGCCAAGTTATAACAATCTATTACTGCCTCCAAGGAGCACTTGCAATAGCACATGTACTTAGAGTCCAAGTCCTGGTTTTCATAGTTTGCTCAATTCCATCACTGCCCAAACCACGATGTAAGAAAAATAATACAACTTAGTTCAAGAGAATAAAAACAAAATGGAGTGTGCCACACACCAGCTATATTGAACTATTTTCTGCTCTCCTAGAGTGCCATGCATTTGCAAGCCTCCAAGCCTTTGCTGATACTCCTACTTTGAATGACATTCCCTGTATTCTGTACTTATCCACTGTGTAATGCAACCTTAAAGCTAATTTTAAGCATTGTCTTTCTAGGAAACCTTCCTCACTCCCCCCGAGAGGGGTGAATCATCCCTCCCTTGTGTGTATTCCCAGAGAAGGCTGTTTCTGCCTCTGTAAAATACAGCACTCAGCACAGTCTGACAAATAGTCTTGTAAATTGTGCATGCCTCTGTGTCCTTTACTCTCAGAAGGCAGGGACTCATCTAATTCATCTTTGTCGTGCCTTCAGTCTGTGGCACAG
This sequence comes from Colobus angolensis palliatus, assembly GCF_000951035.1. Lineage (NCBI taxonomy): Eukaryota > Metazoa > Chordata > Mammalia > Primates > Cercopithecidae > Colobus > Colobus angolensis. The sequence continues at coordinate 6,132,513 of NW_012118488.1, forward strand.
TACAAACATATAGTAAGTGTTCAATGTGAAGTTCATTAAATGATGTGTGTAGCTGAAAAGAAAAAAAATGTGTAGTATTAGGAATTAGAGTAGTCAACAGATAGTGGTAGTATAATTGCCTCAAATTCCATGTAAGTATGATTCTACTGAAAATAACTGAGTTTTTTTTTTTTTTTTGATAATTGGCATTCATTCCTTTGGCTCTACCAAGAGATCTTAGGTTCAATTCCCTGGGCAAGCAACCAAATTGTGTATGCTTGAGTGGGTAGGTGAGGGTATTCCACATGAATCTCATTTAGAAATTATGTTCAAAGCAGGCCATTTGCTGCTGGATTCATTACCTTTCCTAGATAGCACATGGTGAAATGTTTGCTTTTATTAAAGTAAATAAACAGCTCAAAATTGTGCCCAGGGAGGAAAACTTAAAGGCAAGGCGAAAAACACTCGACAGGGAATATAAAACTGTATTATTTTTCCCTCAATATTACAGTTCATTATATTTTTGAAACAGTTGTGAATGGCTTTTCCCCAAGTAATATCTGGGCTTTTTTCTCTAGATAATTTATAAGAAAAGAGAAATATACCTTAGCAAGGTAGGCTAAGAAAAATTATTTTAAAACTCAAACATATTAGGCTAATATATTCATGATGTAAACACAATGCAAACAAAACAAACAGATAGATAAGCAAAAACAAAACAAGAAGAAAACATGAGAATACCAATAGAAGAAAAAATAATAATTTGGTTTGGTTCCAGTTCTGGCTGTGAATAAGCATATATCACCCTCCATTTCCATTGATTACAAATAAATAAATGTAAGGAGTCTATCTGAAAATTCAGAAAAGTAAATAATAACAGGTGAATTGTGGAACAAAATGAAAATGGAATCAATATGGGAGTAAGTTTAATGGTATTTTCAGTTTTCTTCTTAATCTTCCAGCTTGGACCCCAGGACAGCCCAAGTCCCAGAACTGCACATCAAGCACAGACAGGAAATGCTTCAAGGGAATCATATGCACCTGTCTCTATCCTAGAAAGGCCCCAGTCACAAAGCCTTAGCATAGTGAAAGCAGCAGCTATGCATACACCTCAAACTCTGAAAGACATTCTTTTTTTTTATGAGCAGAGAAACTGGAAAACTGGGTTCTTGTAATTCTCTCTCTCTCTCTCTCTGTCTCTCTCTGTGTGTGTGTGTGTGTGTATGAATCCTCATTAATTTTCTCTTTCCAGTCTCTGGTTGTTTTGCCCTCAAGGAAAGCAAGTCATCATGGGAAGTGTGAAATAGCACAGGGAACCTAAAGCCCTGCCTTTTATGATAGAAGACCAGAGAAATAAGCCCCTGGGGACTAGCAAGTGAAGAGAAACCATAGAGGAGAAAGTGGTAGAGAAAAAGTACACCTAATTTTGTGTGTGAAGTCTCAGGCTCACCACTAATTGGCACATGTGTTGAAATTAACCAAGGCAGCAATAACAACCACTTTAATAATTAAACTATGATATAGAACGAAGCTCAGGTTGACCCCTGGGTGGTTGGTATGTGTGTGGGGAGCAGACAAACTAGCTCGCTCTACAAAGGATCTGAAAACTAAACTAACATAGAAATCAAAGTCTACATAAAGCAGGTTGAGGTTAGACTTATGACAAGAACCATGGGAGACTGATCACCTGCTAAGACAAAAAAAAAAAAAAAAAGAAAGAAAAATCTTCTCTAGAGGATTTTAACAGGACCAGAGTCTAATATATAATACTCAAAAGACCATAAGAGAATCCCAAATTGCTGAAAATAGAAAAGAGCATCTCAAAAGTCAATCAACTGACATTAATCCCCAAGGTGACCCATATGTTGAAATTATTGGACAAAGATTTTAAAGTAGTTATTGTAACCATCCTCCATGAAAAGAAAAAAAATTCTTTTAAAATGGATGGAAAGAAATGTAAAAAAGTAGAAAATAGAAAGAAGTAGTAAATATTTTAAAAATAAAAAATAACTAAAAAATGTACTGGATGAATGCAATAGCAGAATGGAGATGCCAGCAAAAAAAGAGTCACTGAATTTGAAAAGTAGATCAACAGAAATAATCCTTAATAAATAAGAGAGAAAACACAAATAAAAAAAAATGTGAGCAGAGCCTCAGGGACCTGTGGGACATATCTTACATTTGTGTTACTAGAATCCCAGAGGGAGACAGGTAAGAGATTGGTGCAGAAAAAAGTATAGCTAGAAATTTCTTAAATCTGTGGAAAGCCATAAATTTACAGATTTAGGAGGCTGAGAAACCACCCCCCCCAAAAAATTTCATGCACTCTCATACCTAAACCACTGAAATCTAAAGGTAAAGAAAAAATATTGAAAGCAACAAGTAAAATGAACACTTTACATATAGAAAAAAATAACTCAAATGACAATGTATTTTAGTGAAAATCACAGAAGCCAGAAGGCAGCATTATCATCTATTTAAAGTGTTGACAGTGAACCATTAATTCTAAATTCTATATTAACCAGAAATATCCTTCAGATAAAGTGAAATAAAGACCTTCTGATCATAGTGAAGTTAAACTAGAAATCAAAAACAGATATTTAAAAACCTCTAAATATTGGAAAATAACTCACTTTCAAATAATCCAAATATGAAAGAGGAAGTCCAAAGAAATATTAGAATTTATTCTGAACTAAGTGAAAATGAAAATACCACAAGTGATGGTAAGTTCTGTATTTTCAACTTGGCTAAGTGGTAGTCCTTCTTATTTAATCAAACATGAGTCTAGCTATTGCTATGAGGTATTTTGTAGACATGATTACTGTATAATTATTTTGCTTTAAGCAAGATTATTAGTTGAAAGGCCTTAAGAGCAGAACTGAGGTGTCCCTGGAGCAAAAGTAGACATTCTAACTATAGATTGCAGCTTCAGCTCCAACTTACCAGGAGTTCCAGCTTCTAATGGCTTCCCTATGAATTTTGAACTTGTCTAGCCAGAACCTACAATTGCATAAGCCAATTTCTTGCCCCTACTCTCTCTACCTACACACACACACACACACACACACACACACACACGGCTTCTTTTGTGGAAACTGATTGATACACTTCTTCTTAAATTTCTCTGATGCATTTAAAGCTTTAGAGAAAAAAGTCATATATTACTGAAAAGTTACAGCACTAAATACTAAATTATAAGTGAAAAATTCAAATCAATAACCTAAGCTTCCATATTAATATATTAGGAAATAAAAACCAAATTAAGCCAAAACCAGGCAGAAAAAGAGGAATGTTAAAGACAAAAGAAAAAAAATAAATGAAATTTAAAATAGAAAATAACAGATAGAGTCAATGAAATCAAAAGGTGGATTGTTGAAAAGGTCAATAAAATTTGATAAACCTCTAAGAAGACTGACCAAAGAGAGAAGTAGAAAATTACTATTAGAAATGAAGGAAGATACAACACTACAGACCACACAGACATTAAAATGATATTAAGAAAAAAATATAGACAACTCTATTCCCCCACATTTGACAATTCAGATTAAATGAATCAATTTATTGAAAGATAAAACTACCAAAACTCACAAGAAATGGGGAGGTAGTGGTCACCCGGATCAGCAGTCTGAGGCAATCATCCCTTCCTGTGCATAAATTCTGGTGCAGGGATGCCCTCTCTGCTTTGCGCCCAAGCAGATCTCCAGGCATTCAAAGTACCAGCTCACCCAGACTGACAACCTAAGCTGCCTCGCCCTTCCTGCACAGAAATCATGGTGCATCCAGGCCCTCTCCACTTCATGTCCGAGCAGATCTCCAGGCAGTCAAAGCACCAAGTCACCTGGATCGGCAGACTGAGCCACCCAACTCCTCCTGTGCAGAGACTGTGGTGAAGCAGGGCCTCTCTGCCCCATGCCAAGGCAAATCTCCAGGCAGCCAGAGCACACATTTGCCTGGATTATAAGCCTAAACTGCCCTCCCACTTTCTGTGCAGAAATTGTGGTGCAGTGGGGCCCTCTACACTCTATGACCAGGCAGATGACCAGGCATCTGGAGCACACACTTTCCTGGATCAGGAGTTTAGGTTGACCTCGCGGCTTTGTGCAGAGAACTTGGAGCAAAAAAGTTTCCCAGGCCCTTGCCTAGTCACACCTTTGGGGGCTTGGTGGCCCTTCACTGGTTTCTCCCTTGGTGCTGATGCATGTGGCTGACACTGGGGGACCTGTACATGGGCCTGTCCAGTCTGACCTTACCCATCTGGCCCCCAAACTCCTCAGGACTGAGCAGACAGCTCAGACCACTGTGGGCTCCATAGATGAGCCCATTGCTAGAGGTAACAGAGAGCTTCTATTGGTAAACAAGAATAAAATATATACCCAGGCATGTTGGCCACAGTCAGCTCTTACCCATAAGTACCATCTACTGGCTTGTAAGTCAAACCACACAACTCAATATAAAATTTACCAAAAGGAAGTGCATATGGCTATAGAAGCAAAACAAAAGCCATACTCAACATTCTCTATGGTTACACCCCACAGGGAGGGAGGGGAAAGAGAAAGGGAAAGAAAAAATCCACTAATGATATTATAGGGAAATAAAGAAAAAAGGGAAAAATCCTACACATAATTAAATAATTATAAAAATTAGAAGTCCTATCATCTCTGGATGAGAAAAAAATGGTGCAAAAATTCTGGCATCATGAAAAATCTGAATGTAGTGATGCCACCAAAGGATCACAGCAGTTCTCCAACAATGGTCTCCAACTAGAACGGAAATTCAGAAATGACAAAGAATCCAAAGCATGTATTGAGAGGAAGCTCAATAAGATCTAAGACAAGGTTAAAAGTTAACACAAATAAACTTCTATATAAATCAATGGAATGAAGAAAGAGACAAACACCTTAAAAATAAATCAATCAGAGCTTCTAGAATTGAAAAATTCACTTAAGGAATTTCAAAATATAATTGAAAGCTTCAACAATAGACTGGACTAGGAAGAAGAAATAATTTCAAAGCTTGAAGACTAGTCTTTTGAACTAACCCAGTCAGACAAAAATTAAGAAAAAAAATTAGAAAAATGAAAAAAGTCTTTGAGAAATATGAATTATGTAAAATGAACAAACCAACAAATTATTGGCATTCCTGAGAGAGAAGGAGAAAACATAAGCAATGTGGGAAACATATTTGAGGGGCTAATTCAAGAAAACTTCCCTAATCTTGCTAGAAAAGTAGACATCTAGATATAAGAAATCCAGAGAACACCTGCAGTATCCTATGCAAAATGAACATCACCAAAGCAATTACCCACCAGACTGTCCAAGATCAGCACTAAGAAAAAATCTTAGAGGTAGCTAGAGAAAAAGATCAGATCATGTACAAAGGGAACCACTAAGGCTAACAGAGGACTTTTCAGCACAAACCTGACAAGTCAGGAGTGGCTGGGGCCTATTTTTAGCATTTTTAAAGAAAAGAAATTCCAACCAAGAATTCACAACCTGCAAAATTAAGCTTTCTAAGTGAAGGAGATAAAATATTTTAAAGACAATCAAGTGTGAAGGAATTTGTTACTATTAGAACAGCCTTACAAGAGACCCTTAAGGGAATTATAAACATGGAGACAAATTAATGATACCTGCTACCATAAAAATACACCTAAGTGCATAGCCCACAGGCCCTACAAAGCAACCAAAAAATAGAAACAATAAAGCAACCAGCTAACAACTTCACAATAGGATAAAAATCTTGCATATCAATACTAACCTTCAATGTAAATGGTCTAAACGCCCCACTTAAAAGGCATAGAGTTGCTAGTTGGATAAAAAACAAGACTCATCCATCTGCTGTCTTCAAAAGACCCATCTCAAACATAGTCACATTCATAGGTTCAAAGTAAAGGGCTGAAGAATGTTCTTTAACACAAATAGAAAACAAAAAAGAGCAGTGGTCAGTATTCTTAAATTGGGTAGAATAGACTTTAAACCACCAACATTAAAAAATGGACAAAGAGGGGCATCAAATAATGAAAAAAGGTTCAATTCAACAAGAAGCCTTGACTATCCTAAATATATATGCATCTAACATTGAGCACACAGATAAATAAAACAACTTCTAGAACTATAGAAAAAACTTACACAGCCACATAGTAATTATGGGGGACTTCAGTACCCCAGTGACAGCATTAGATGGATCATCAAGATAGAAAACTAAAACAAATTCTGAACTTAAATTAGACTTTTTGACCAGTTAGACCTAATGGACATGTATATAACACTCCACACAGAAACCACAGAATATACATTCTTCTCAACTGCACATGGAACATACACCAAGACTGACCACATGCTTGGCCATAAAGCAAGTCTCAATAATCAAAAAAAAAAATTTGAAATTACATCAACCATACTCTTAGATCACAATGGAATAAAAATAGAAATCCACACCAAGAAAATCCCGTGCCCTGAACAACACAATCACATGGAAATGTAACAACTTGCTCCTGAATGTCTTTTGGGTAAAAAAAAAATTTTAATGCAGAAATAAAAAAAAAAATCTTTGAAATAAATGAAAATAGAGATTCCATATATGAAAGTCTCTGGGATGCAGCAAAAACAGTGCTAAAAGGAAAGTTTAAAGCACTAAATCCCTACCTCAAAAACTTAGATCTCAAATTAGTGATCCATCATTGTACCTAGAAGAACCTGAAAAACAAGAAAAACTGACCCCAAAGCTAGCAATAGAAAAGAAATAACTAAAATCAGACCAGAATTGAAAGATATCGAGACCCCTAAATCCATACAAAGGATCAACAAAAGGTTCATTGTTTGAAAGGATAAACAATATCAATAGACCACTGCTTAGATTAAAAAATAAACAGAGGTCCAAATAAGCACAATCAGAAACAACAAAAGTGACATTATAACCAATCCCATAGAAATAAAAAAGATCCTTAGACAGTATAATGAACACCTCTTTGCATGCAAACTAGAAAACCTAGAGGAAATGGATAAATTCCTGGAAATGTACGACATCCCAAGATTGAATCAGGAAGAAATTGAAACCCTGAACAAACCAACAATGAGTTCTGAAATTGAATCAGTCACATAAAAAAGCCCTAAACCAGATAGATTCACAGCTAAATTCTACCAGACAAAGAAAAGCTACTATCAATTTTACTGAAACTATTTCAACAAATCAAGGAGGAAGGACTCTTCCCTGACTCATTCTATGAAACCAGCATCAACCTGATACTAAAACCTGGTAAAGACAATTTTAAAAAAACTGCAGGCCATAGACACAAAAATCCTTCACAAAATACTAGGAAATTGAATCCAGCAGCACACCAAAAAGTTAATTCACCATGATCAAGTAGGCTTCATTTCTGGGATGCAAGGTTGGTTCAACATACACAAATAAATACATGTAATTCACTACATAAACATAATTAAAACAAAAAATCATACAATTATCTCAACAGATGCAGAAAAAGCCTTTTATAAAATCCAACATCTCTTCATGATAAAAACTCTCAAGAGACTAAGCATCAAAGGAACATACTCCAAAATAATTAGAGCCATCTATCACAAACCCACAGCCAACATAATAGCAAACAGGCAAAAGCTGAAAGCATTTGCAACTGTTCCTTAGAACTTGGATAAAACAAGGATACCCACTCTCACCACTCCTATTCAACATAGTACTAGAAGTCCTAGCCAGAACACTCAGGCAAGAGAAAAAAATAAAAAGCATCCAAATAGGAAGAGAGGAAGTAAAACTCTTTGTCTTCACTGCTGATATGATTCTATACCTACAAAACCCTGAAGACTCTGTCAAAAGCCTCCTGGAACTGACAAAAAACTTCAGTAAAGTTTCATGATATAAAGTCAACATACAAAAATCAGTACCATTTCTATAGACCAATAACATTCAAGCTGAGAGCCAAATCAAAAATGTAATCTAATTTGCAATAGCCATAGGAAAAATACCCCAAAATTTATCTAACCAAGAAGGTGAGAGATCTTTACAAGGAGAACTTCAAAACACTGCTCAATGAAATCATAGATGACACAGATGAAAGAACATTCCATACTCATGAATTGGAAGGATCAATATTGTTAAAATGGCCATACTGCCCAATGCAATCTATGGATTCCATTTTATTCCTATTATACTACCAATGTCATTTTTCACAGAACTGGAAAAACAATTCTAAAATTTATATGAAACTCAAAAAGAGCCTGACTAGCCAAAGCAATTCTATGCAAAAAGCAGCAGCCAGAGGTATCACATTACCTGACTTCAAACTATACTACAAATCTACAGTAACCAAAATACATGCTACTGGTATAAAAACCAACATATTGATCAATAGAACAAAATAGAGAACCCAGATATAAGCCACACACCTATGATTATCTCATCTTCAACAGAGTCAAGAAAAATAAGCAATGGGAAAGGACTCCCTATTCAATAAATAGTGCTGGTATAGCTGGTTAGCTGTATGCAGAAGAATGAAGCTGGACCCCTACATTTCACCACATACAAACATTAATTCAGAATGAATTAAAGATTTAAAGGTAAGACCTCCAACTGTAAGATTCCCAGAAGAAAACCTAGGAAATACCATTCTGGACATTGGCCTTGGGACAGAATTTATGAATAAGTCCTCAAAAGCAACTGCAACAGAAACAAAAATTGGCAAGCAGGACCTAATTAAATTAAAGAGCTTCGGCCCGGCACGGTGGCTCAAGCCTGTAATCCCAGCACTTTGGGAGGCCGAGACGGGCGGATCACGAGGTCAGGAGATCGAGACTATCCTGGCTAACACGGTGAAACCCCGTCTCTACTAAAAAATACAAAAAACTAGCCGGGCGTGGTGGCGGACGCCTGTAGTCCCAGCTACTCGGGAGGCTGAGGCAGGAGAATGGCGTAAACCCGGGAGGTGGAGCTTGTAGTGAGCTGAGATCCGGCCACTGCACTCTAGCCCAGGCGACAGAGCGAGACTCCCTCTCAAAAAAAAAAAAAAAAAAAAGAGCTTCTACACAGCAAAATAAACTATCAACAGACTAAACCTACAGAATGAGAGAAAATATTCAGAAACTACACATCTGACAAAGTCTAATATCTAGAACCTATAAGAAACTTAAACAACTCAACAAGTCAAAAACCAACCCTATTAAAAAGCAGGCAAAAGACATGAACAGCCACTTCTCAAAGAAGACAACAGACACATGAAAAAATTCTCAGCATCACTAATCATTAGAGAAATTCAAACCAAAACCACAGAGATACCATCTGATATGTCAGAATGGCTATTATGAAAAAGTCAAAAAACAACAGACACTGGTGAGGCTGCAGAGAAAAGAGAATACTTATATACTGTTGGTAGAAATGTAAATTAGTTTAGCCACTGTGGAAAGCAGTTTGGAAATTTCTTGAAGAATCTTAGAACTACAATTCGGTCAACAATTCCATTACTGGATATGGAGATATATATGAATATAAATAATTCTACCAAAAAGACACATATACTTGTATGTTCATTGTAGCACTATTCACAATAGCAAAGACATGAAATCAACCTAAGTGTTCCTCAATGGTGGACTGGATAAAGAAAATGCGGTACATCTATACTATGGAATACTATGCAGCTACAAAAATGAGTGAATTCATGTCCTCTGCAGTAACATAGATGCAGCTGGAGGCTATTATCCTAAGCAAATTAATTCAGAAATAGCAATTGAAATACTGCATATTGTCACTTATAAGTGGGGTCTAAACCTTGGGTATTTATGGACATAAAGATGGGAACAATAGACATGGGGGACTACTACAGGGGAAAGTGAGAGAAGGGGACGAAGAGTTGAAAAACTGTCAGGTTCTACCTTGGTGGCAGAATCATTTACATTCTGAACCTCAGCATCACAAAGTATACCCGTGTAACGAACCTGTACATGTACCCCTGAATCTAAAATAAAAGTTGAAATTATAAAAAAAAAAAATAGGGAGGTAGAATACGAAAAATGACCTCCCAGTATTTTCCAGCTTAATGCCTGGAACTGTGGGTATGATGAGCTATCATTCCTGTGTGTTACCCTATATTGAAAAGGGAGATTGTTGAGGTATAAGTAATCTAATCACATGATCCATTTAAAAGCATAGCGTTGTCTCCAGCTGAGAACAGAGAGGAAAGTCAGAGATATTCCAAGTGTGGTGAGGATATGGAGCAAGAGAAACTCTAACATTGCTGGAGGAAACATAAGATAGTACAGCAACTCTAGTAAACAGTTTGATAATTTGTTATAAAGTTAAACATACATCTTTTATAACCCACCTAGGCCACAGCACAGCAGTACCCTAGAGAAATGAACACTATTTCAATCAAAATAAAAATCAAATACCTGTATGCAGATATTTATAGCAGCAGATATTTATAGCAGCATTCTTCATTATCACCCCAAACTAGAAATACCCTAAATGTCCTTCAACTAGTGAGTGGATAAAGAAACTGTGGTTTGGTTGCTGAGAAGTATTCCGTGTTATAGATGAAATACCACTCAGTAATAAAAAGGAATGAACCGCTGATACATGTAACACCATGAATGAATCTCAAATATATTGCACTGAGCAAAAACAAAACAGATTCAAAACAAAAAACTGATTCAAAGGTTGCCTATTGTACATTTCCATTTATATGACTTTCTAAAGAAACAGACACTATAGAGACAGACAGGTAGTGGCCAAAGGTTAGGAAATGGGGATTAATATTGACCACAGAGGGGTAATACTAGGGGATCTTGAGGGAGGGGTGAGTGAACTGTTCTGTATCCTGATTCTGGTAGTGGTTACGTGACTCAGAACTATACACCACAAAAGAGTGAATTTTATTGTACATAAATAAAAAATAAAAATGGTGAACTGCTTTGATTAGCTTCTACATTGTAATCTAAGATTTTAAATTCAAATTTGTATTTGTGTGGCAATGAAGGGCATGATAATACTGATCAAGGTTTAGCAAAAAATGATTTACTCAGTTTAAATATTTACCTTGAAAACAAACCTATAAGGTGAATACAATCTCATTTTTAACCCTATTAAATATTAGTTTTATTTTGTTTTTAACTTGAACTACATTGAATATCTTTTTTCTAAGCTGCCTTCATCTAATAGACATTGCTCAGGTCTTAAAGAATCATCGAAGCATGGATTTTTTTTTTTCTCTCCGCCCAGCTTTGATAAGAAAGAAAACAAAAGCTCACATATATTTGGATAAAGGGCAGCAATCTGTTCCAAATATCATGTAAAATGTCTTCAAAACCTAAATAAGCATGCTTTTTGAGCTTCACCTCCTGCCTAGTTCTCCACTCAACACTCCCACCACAATGAACTAATTAACAACAATAATATGGTTATCACAAATTATTTACCATCTTCTCTGTGACAGACACTTTGCTAGATGCTTTACATATGCCACCATACGTCCTGGTAAAATAATGGTTCCTATTTTACAGATGAGAAAACACACTCATCTAGGTTAAACACTTGCCCAAGTTCACATACCTGGTAAGTGGACAGAGCTGTAATTTCACAGTGCGTCTGAGTCCAGATGACTATGTCCTTTCTATTACTACTACACTACACTCATAGCTTTGTTATTTTCCCTTAATAGTTCTTCAAATGTGAAGCCTTTTTTCACTTTATTTCTAGCAAACCGACTGGCAGTCTTAGAGGAGAATAGTGTCCCCTCTAGAATGTCTTCCCTAATCTGCTGTGTTGAATAAAAGAATAGATTGGAACCATAAGAAACAGCCCAGTTCTTATTTCAACTCAGCTACATATTCATATTTCCACGCAGATGGATATTTATTGAGTACCCCCTGTGTGCAAGGGACTGTGTTAAGCAATGGAGTTTAGATCAAAAATTTTATAAAAGAAATAAACCATAAGAAATTTTTGAGGGGATCTTAGGAGTTGGAAATAAGCAGAAAAGTCCACTCCAGGCAGAGGGAAACAGTATTAACAAAGAAATGGAAAAATAAAAATAAAAATTATGCTCTGAGAAAGCACCCTTTCTGCCCCTTAAATGCTCTTTGCTTCTTTTCACAGCTGTCTGACAGTGGGAATTGGATATTCTAACTGCAGTGAAACGACCAAGGCATATGGAGCTACTGAGTGGGCTGTTTGTAGAGTAATATAAGCTCACAGAACAGCTAGCTCTAGGAGTGGAAAGGGGAGAGATGGAACACACACCTCAGGCCAATGTAAACTTTTACTCCAAATAGAATTTTCATAGGCTCTTTAATTAAAAAGATACAATGCAAGGCTGGGCAAAAGCTTGTCCAATTCTGAGCTACCCAAGCTAAGTCTTTACTTCATTTAAATCCTATTAAAGCACAATCTTCTCAAATATCCTTTTATGACATCTAGAAAGTCTCATTCTTCAATTTAATTTTATGAGACTGTGGATTAAATATATATATGAAAAACAGAAGGAATTATCCAAAAAGACATTTCCTTCAGGAAAGAAAAAAAAATGTCCTCCACAAAGTAAAAGGAATATTTTAGTTTTATCATTTTTTGTTCTTCTTACACATGAGGAATAAAAAGAGAACAGAAAGTCTAAAAATCGGAATTAAAAGCTACTACTGCAGCTTATTTTAAATTTTATCCTATACAGCTTTCAGAGAGGAAAAGCGATTCTGTTATCACCCTGCATAATTTTTTATAGCAGAGCATAGATGTGTTGCTAATCCAATGCTGAAATGACTATCTGGCTCATTCAGAATTATTTGAACCATTAGCTCGCATGAGATAAGCATGATATACATTAATCCTTTTGTGATCTAATCCATCAGTCTTTCCAAGTTACTAAAGCATATTCTTCAAAGATTCTTTATTCTTTTATTCTGAAAATATTCAGTGTTTTGTTTATTCTGTTTATCACAAATCACAGAGAAGTTTCATTTGCTTTCTTACTATTTCCTTTTAAAAATAAAGTAACATTTATATTGTAAGGTAAAATACCTACACAGAGGAACCAAGAAGAATCAGCAATAATAAGTGGTTTTGAGACTGGAAAGAGAAACAGTAGAGAAAGTGGGCAAACAGTGATGAAAATTTACTTGATTACACAACGGACTTCCATGGGAAATATTGCCCTGATCATTCCATATTTGGGTAGGTACTATATGTAACTGGTGTTCATTCATTAGTGGGTATGATCTAAATGCGGATTTCAAAATACACTATAAAATAAATTCCAGATCAGACTTTTGACTTGATTGGAATATTTCCATAAACTAAAGACCTAGAATTGCTCATTAATCTCAGACCAACATTTTTGGAAAGTCTCAAACCACTCTACATTTCCATGAGGACTGCCTAGAAATGAACCTAGAATATAACACATTCATTTTTATAGGCAACTCCGAGCTTACGGTTTCTTATCTGTAAAAGGCAACATTATGCTTACTATTTTCATAGGATTAAGAGCGGAAAAATCATATGAAAATTCTACCCAACAATTTCTCTCCTAAGAAGCAGAAAATACTTAGTGAGATTTTGTTTAAGCCTGTCCTTGGGCATGATAAATCAAAAATACATCTGCGTATGAGATATGGATCCTGTATTATAAAGAAAATCTGCAGAAAGTCTAGGCTTTTCTTGTTGAAGAATAAAGCTTAGTTAACATTTTTTGGGGATGATCTAGCTAGAGAGCAACCACTATAGAAAATTATCACTTGCTTAATCAGGACTTGTGCTATTTCAGATAACATTAATGTAGGAGTGAAAGTTAATCTTATTTACTGATTTTTATTAGTAGGCCAACCAGAATTTTAACAAGATATTGGAAATGTTTAAAAATACTAATGCATTTTTGAGCTTTACATTTCTACCATTTTAAAAATAACTCTTGTTTCATAGTGTCCTGTGTTAATAAAAAGCTATTCTTACTTGTTTACACATAGACTAAAGATACTAGACATGTATTTTATTAGCCTAAGCTAGTATAACCTAGTTAAAATAATTTTAAATATTTTTCTTAGAAATTATAAAAATTAAAATTGAAAATTTCATTAAGATTTCCTTTCAGTTTGTAATTATTATTCCTGTATTCTACCAACCAACATTTATTTAGTTTCTATTGATTTGTCAGAGTAGTCATTTGATCACACTAGAGGGGGATTAAAAAAATAAGCACAATTTTTTAATTTCAAATATCTTGCAGCCTTGGAGGAAGAAAAAGATATGGGCATATGTAATTACATAACAAAATAGAACCAGAAATTATAGAAAATGTGATATGTGAGTTATATAAGGGAAGTATGCCATTTGGGGAATCAAAAAAAGAACAAGACTACAGAAGAAATGTGAGATTACTCAGTTCTCCTTTCTTTTTTCTGGTCATGGAAAGGTTCAGACTGAACACTGAAAATTTTTTGGAGACCAGCTGAAAAACCATGTGATGGTCATAATTTGCCATTTTACTTCATATCTTCACTAATATTCTAATTTGAATATTTCTAATATTAGAAATTTTAGAAATAATTCTAATATTTGTATCTTCACAAATTCTAATATTTGTATTTTTAGATTCCATATCTGAAGTTAATACTCAAGATTATCAATGGTATTCTAAACTAAGTTTTGTATAATGCACTTTTCTGAACATCTAAGTTATCTGAAAACAACAGTTGTGATCTTCATTACTGTTGTAGATACAGAGATTAATAAGAATTGATATAGAGGTGGATAAAACCATTGATATACAGATTTGTAAGACTCCTGGTCTTAGAGGAGGTTCATCCATTAAAGGAAGGGGATTCAGGAACATATAAATCTAATATACTGTAATAGCACAATGTACTGGGTGATCAAAAAGAGGTTGTTTGAAAATATCACACGTTTCTGAAAACCATGTCTTAAAACAAAAAGTGAAATATCTAGCATAGTGTGCTAATCTTTCCACCTCTGAAGAAATAGAAAAAATTAAATTAGTAAGTAAAGGCGAGAAATGATAAAGAAAAAAACCAAAACCTTAGTAAGCAGTACTAAAAGAACATGTCAAAACATGAAGGCCAGCTTATCAAGAGACCATCCAAATGCTACCTAAATAAAAATGAGGAAAAAGGCAAGCATGGCTATTGAGAATCACAAGGACAGAATTTTACTCATATCACTTCAGGCTGATGTGGTCAAATTGATTACGAAACGTTGGAAAATGGGTCTGCAGAGTACTAGCCAATTGATGAGGCAGCATTCTATAGGCACTCAATCTAATTTAGTATTAAATGCTAATTAGCATCACCATTTTCAGTTCCTGATATAACAGAGTAATGAATACCAGACCAAACGTCCTGCTGTAAACAACTATATGACTAGAAGTTACTATTTTCAGACATGGATAAGAGAGAAGACAAGGCTGTGATCTGTGAAAGAAAAACACACCGAGTGAGATCCACATTGATCCTGAACTGTTGCCAGAAGGCACATTTCAAATCTTGACATATGGAGTGGAGCCTATGCAAAGAGGAGCGTTCTCAACTGGATGAAGGAAACGCATTGGACTACAGGGATTGTGAGGGGCAGGAATCTTCCAGCAGGGAAGAGGACAGGAGGACGCTCTGCAGATAAGGAGCTCCAGAAATCTGCTTACGAGTCTCCTAGACTGTAGTGACTATTACAGTGTACAGAAGCAAGGCTAGACTTTGTGAGGTCTAGCAGAGAATAACTTCCGGGGAACTGTGAGCTGAATAGAGTTTCTGAAGCCTGCATAATATGGGGAAATACCGTACTTCTGACATTCAGAGTGGAGAGACTTTCCTAATGCCTCAAGCATTCAGCTGAAATTTCATAAAAATTGCAAATAAAGAATAAGGATACACGAGCCTTAAAGTAGTCTTTAGACCCATTCTAACAAAGCCAAATCCAAGTCTCCACAGCATAAATCTGATTCTCCAGAAAATTAACTATCCTCTGTTAAAAAGAGACATTGCTTTTTAAAGAAAGACAGTAATATTTAGGCTCTACATATGAAGTGACCATAATGTACATCAGAAAATAAAATAGTTACTAGAATGTGAAGCAGGAAAATATGACACATAATTGGGAAGTATAATGTCAATAGATGTGGGTAAGACTCGTGTTGTAATTAGCAGAAAAAGATTGCAAAATTCGCTATCATAAATACGTTCAATTTTTTTCTTCAAAAAGAGAAAGTAAGCATATACGTATTACCTTGATGAGATTATATAGAGAATCTCATTAAAGAAAAGCTACGAAAAAGAATAGAAATTCTACAACTGAAAACTACAACAGAAATTTTTAAAGAAATTGTAGGCTGGGTGTGGTGGTTCACACCTGTAACCCCAGCACTTTGGGAGGTGGAGGCAAGTGGATCATGAGGTCAGGAGATTGAAACCATCCTAGCCAATACAGTGAAACCCTGTCTCTACTAAAAATACAAAAATTAACTGGGCATGGTAGTGGGAGCCTGTAATCCCAGCTACTTGGGAGGCTGAGGCAGGAGAATCACTTGAACCCGTGAGGTGGAGGTTGCAGTGAGCGGAGATCATATCACTGCACTCCAGCCTGGTGACAGAGTGAGACTTCATCTCATTAAAGAAAAAGAAAAGAAAAGAAAAGAAATTGTATAGCTTTATCAGTAGATGGACAATGCCAAAGTAGTACTAGTAAACTCGCAGAAAAGGATAAAAGGAGTCATGCAAACTAAAACAAAACAAAAAACTGTAAAAAAAAAGAAAGAAAAAAAGAAAGAAAAGAGCTTCAATGACCTGTGAGACAATGTCAAATAGTCCAAATAATCTAATGTGTAACTGAAGTGCTAGAAGGAGAAGAGAGAGAGAAATTTGGCAAAAATATTATTTGAAGAATTAATGGTCCAGCTGCTGAAAACATATTTTACTATTTTACTGAAAATAAATTTTTAAAAGCTGTCAGAAAAGGCACATTACATATAAGAGAAAAATGATAAGAATTGTTGCTGACCTCTTATCAGAAACAAGGTAAGTAAGAAGAAAAGGGGACACATTATAGGGCTGAAAAAAAAAAGTTCACAGTCCAGACTTCTATACCCAACAAAATATCTTTCAAATATAAAGGTAAAATAAAGACATTTCAGTAAAAAACTAAAATGAGGAGAATTTGAAAGGCAGAAATGTCATAAGATTTTTATGTTAAAGGATAATGGAACACATATCTAGTTGAAAGAATAAATTGCACAAGAAATGGTAAAATGTGTAGGTAAATAGAACTTGTGTTTCTTGGAGAGTTAATATTTTGAAGATAGACTGCAATAAGTTAAACATGCACATTATAATCTCTAGAGTAATAAATAGTAACCCAAAAAGGCATGGCAAAAATGTCAATATAGGAGAGGAAATAGAACACTAAAGATTATTCAGTTCACCTAAAAGGAGGTAGAAAAGGAGAAGTTGAAGTAACAGAGCAAACAGAATAGAAAGCAAAAATGAAATAACAAAGAGAAAATATAGAAAAGTAGAAAATATAATCATAGTGTGTTTAATCTAACTGTAAATAATTATGTTAAGTGTCAACAGACTAAATGGCCCACTTAAAAGGCAAAGACTGTCAGATTATACTTAAAAAGCAAGAGTCTGGCTGGGTGAAATGACTCATGCCTGTAATCTCAGCACTCTGGGAGACCAAGGCAGGCGGATCACCTGAGGCCAGCAGTTCAAGATCAGCTTGGCCAACATGGCAAAACCCTGTCTCTCAAAATCTTAGCCAGGCATGTTGGCACATGCCTGTAATTCCAGCTACTCAAGAGACTGAGGCAGGAGAACTGCCTGAACCCAGAGGCAGAGGTTGCAATGAGGCGAGATCACCTCACTGCACTCCAGCCTGGGCGACATTGCGAGACTGTCTGAAAAACAAATGAATAAATAAATATAAAAATACAAAAATTAGCTGGGTTTGGTGGGGCATGCCCACAGTCCCAGCTACTGAGGAGGATGAGGCAGTAAAATCGCTAGATCGTTAGAACCCAGGAGGTGGAACTTGCAGTGAGCTGAGATTGTGCCACTGCACTCCAGCCTGGGTGACAGAGCAAGACTCTGTCTCCAAAAAAAAAAAAAAAAAAAGCTAGAGTCAACTATATGCAGTTTATAAGGAATATTCTTTAAACACAAAGACACAGGTCAAAAGAAAAGGGATGGAAAAAACATCATGGAGATGTTAATCATGTAGAAGCCAATATAGTTATATAAATATCTTACAAATTAGACTTCACCAAGTAATGTATTATCATGGATAATGACACATATTTTATAATGTTGAAAGTGACAACTCATCAAGAAGACATAAATCTTAAATGCATTCATTTCATAGAAAATCTCTCAAACTCTCAAAGTTTTGGAACTAATGGGAGAATTAGATTCATTCACAATCGTTGTTAAAAACAATAACGCCAGTCTTTCAGTAACTGTTGGAAGAAATGAACAAAAGTCTGTAAGATATAGAAGTTTTGAATAACACTATAAATCATCTTGACCTAATTAAAACATTACACATAAGAACTGCAGGATACATATTCTTTTCAAGATAGATAGTCTACCAGTTTATTTCAGACTATCAATAATCATATAGATTGTGTTCTCTGGCCACACTGTCACGCATTAAAAGTTAATCATTATTTTAAGAAAATAAACACATATTTAGAAATTAAAAACACAGTTCTAAAATACTTATGTGTCAGACAAGGAAACCCAATGGAAATTTTAAAAAATTATTGAACATAAGGAAAATACAAACACTATATATTAAAATTTGTAGAATGCAGTTAAAGCAGTTCTTCTGGGGGAAATTTACAGTGCTACATGTCTACATTAGAAAGGAAAATAAAAGCTATAAAAACAATGGTCTAATATTTCATCTTAAGAAGATAAAATAAAGAACAAATTAAACTGAAAGTAAATGAAAGGGAATGTTAAAAATGAGAGTGGAAAAAAAGAATAAAGGAAATCAACAAGATCAAAATTTGAAGAAAAGGTTTAGTAAAATTAATAAAACTGATCAAGATAAAAAGGAAAAACAAGAATCAGCAGTATCAGAAGCAAAAGAAGACAATAAAGATTATATATAATTTATGCTAATTAGTTTTACAATATAGATTAAATGGGCAGTTTCCATGAAACAAAACTTAGCAAAACTAATAGAACAAGAAATGGAAAGTGTGTACAGGGTTGGTCATACTTTCCAACCCTTCACTGGTGATACTATCAAATATTTAAGAACTGTACAATATCCATTTCTCATATACTTTTTCAGAGAATAGAGGAGATGGAAAACTTTACATTTTATTTTATGAAAATAGCATATCTTTTATACCAAATCCAGACAAAAGGGAAAAAACCCCTCAAAATCCTAACCAATACCTCTCATGAACCCAGACACAAAAATTATTAACAAAATATTAGTAAACAAAACCCAGTAACACATTTTTTAAAAAAGGTTCTATATAATGACTAAATGAATTTAGTACAGGAATTCAAGGTTGGCTAAATGTACAAAATTAATGGAATTTACTCCATTGAAATATTAAAGAGAAAAAGCATATAATCATTTAGATTGGCTCAAAAAATCTATTTTTAAAAAATTAAACAGCCAATCATGGAAAAATTCTTAGCAAACTAGAAATAGGGGGGAAGTCTTCAAACTAATAAAATGTATCTGCTAAAAACTTATAGCTAATGTCATATATTATTATAAAATATTCAACACTTCTGAGATCTAGAAAAAGACACAGATGTATATTGACAGCATTTCATTTAATATTTTACTAGAGGTCCCAGACAGATCAATAAAGTAATAAAAATAAATGGCATAGAGATTGTAAAGAGGTAAAGCCATCATTGTTTGTAGACACCGTGATTGTGAACATATACAGTTCTAAGAAATCCATAGAAGAAAAATTCCTGTGAAACTAAAGTGAATTCACTAATATTGCAGAATACAATCCAATCTAGAAAGACATTGGTATTCTATATGCCAGCAATAAACATTTGAAAAATAAAAACAAAAAATCATTCAAAATATCATTCAAATCATAAAACATTTAGTGTTAAATTTAATGGGTGCTGTGTAAGAATGCTCTGCTAACACAATTAAAATATTGCCGAGAGAAATTTAAGAAAGTCTAAATAAATGGAATGATATACCATGCTTAGGGTTTGGAAGGCTCAATATTAATAAAAAGTCTTTTATCTTTAAATAGATCTAAAAATTCAATGTAATTCTTATCGAAGTCTCAGCAACCTTGTATTTTTAACAGAAACAAATGGACTCTAAAGTTTATATAATAATTCAAATAATCTAAAATAGCCAGAACAATCTAAAGAACAAAGTTGGATAACTTAAAAACTTACTGTAAAGCTTCAATAATCAAAATAGTGAGGTATTGACATTAATATAAGCAAATAGATCAATGGACCATAATTAAGAGCCCAGAAATAGATCCATGCTTACATACTCAATTGATCTGTGTGTGTGTCTCTCTGTGTGTGTGTGTGTGTGCGCGTGTGCATGCGCAAAAGTACCAAAGCAATACAATGGAGCAAATAAACTCTTTTCAACAAATGGTGCTGTTGCAACTAGATATTCATATAGGAAAAAACAAGCAAACTTTAACCTCTACTTCATATCATATCGTTTTCAATGAACCAGGATAACTAAAACTATAAAAATTATACAAAAATGTACAAAAAGAGCCTTTTGGTCTCAAGGTAGGCAATAATATCTGAGGCAGAACACAATAGGCATTAACCATTAATTGAAAAATGAATAAATTATGTTTCATCAAAATGAAAAATCTTCTCCTCATTAAAAGGCCTTTGCAATGTAAAGCTATTTGTTGTCTCCATGGCTGCCTGAATGCCAGCACCCACCCCATTTGTTTTGAAATTTTACCTAGTCATGGCCCATCTCTGGGTACTCATCCCTAACATGTATATTTTCAAGCAGTAAGTCTCATGATGACTTCATCGTTTTACTCCTTCTTTCCCCTCCATAGTAACTCAGTTACATTCAGATTACCCACAAGAAGGCTTCCTGCATGCCATAGCTACTTCACCCACGACCCTCAGTAAAGCCACTTTCCTAGAGGTTCTTATGCTGTTTCCTCCCTGCCTGCCATAAGCGTTTGGCTTTTGGGTGACTTTGCATGGCTCTCTGAGCATGTGGTGTCTCCTTCTCTAGGACCTATGGATATAATAAATCTTTTAATTTCTTATGCCTCTCCAGGTATAATTTCCATGACCATACTGGAATGAACCTTAAAGGCCCCACAAGGGGTATTTGCTCCCCCACTTATGACACAGCCTTATTGAGAAATAGGCCTGTAACAGATTGAAAAAAAATTTGCAAAACATATATCTGACAAATAACCTGTACCCAGAACAAATATCTTAGTAATACAAAATAAACATCTCAATTTTTTTTAAACTTTTGTTTTAGATTTGGGGGTACATGTGAATGTTTATTACATAGGTAAATTTGTGTCATTGGGGTTTGTTGTACAGATTATTTAATCACCCAGGTATTAAACCCAGTACCCAATAGTTATCTTTTCTGCTCCTCTCCCTTCTCTCCCCGCATCAAGTAGACCCCAGTGCCTGTTGTTTTCTTCGTGTTCATGACTTCTCATCATTTAGCTCCCATTTATAAGTTAGAACATGTGGTATTTGGTTTTCTATTCCTGCATTTCATAGGAATGAAAACAGAAATCTCATGGACATCTCAATAAATCATCTATATGTAGAATACCCCTTCTTTGTCTCTTGAATGCAATAATATATTCTACTTAAATAACTGAGAATGGACGGCAGGCCTTATTTGTTTTCATGGATTCCATGAAATGCAGGAGCTACATTTTCTGTTACTGCTATTGTTTGTTAGGGATTAGTACCCAGAGATGAGTACCCAGCTCCATCTGTGATCCTGCAAAAGACATGGTCCTGTTTTTTATGGCTGCATAGTATCCCATGGTATATTTGTGCCACATTTTCTTTATCCAATCTGTCATTGATGGGCATTTAATTGATTCCAAGTCTTTGCTTCTTTGCTATTGTGAATAGTGCTGCAATGAAAGTTCACATGCACATGTCTTTATGTTAGAATGATCTATATTCTTCTGGGTATATACCCAGTAATGAGATTGCTGGGTTGAATTCTAATTCTGCTTTTAGCTCTTTGAGGAATCGTCATACTGCTTTCCACAATGGTTGAACTAATTTACACCCCCACCAACAGTGTATAAGTATTCCCTTTTCTCCACCCTCGCCAGCATCTGTTATTTTTTGACTTTTTAATAATAGCCATTCTGACTGGTGTGAGATAGTATTTCACTGTGGTTTTCATTTGAATTTCTCTAGTGATCAGTAATGTTGATCTTTTATTCATATAATTGTTGACTGTATGTGTGTCTTCTTTTGAAAAGTGTCCCTTCATGTCTTTTGCCCACTTTTTAATGGGGTTGCTTTTCTTTTATACACTTAAGTTCCTTATATATATTGGGTATTAAACCTTCGCCAGATGCATAGTTTGCCAATATTTTCCTCCATGCTGTAGGTTGTCTATTCACTGAGAGTTTCTTTTGCTGTGCAGAAGCTCTTAAGTTTAATTAGATCCCATTTGTCAATTTTGCTTTTGTTGCAATTGATTTCGGTGTCTTTGTCACAAAATCTTTGCCTTTTCCTATGTCTAGGATGGTATTGCCTAAGTTGTCTTCCAGGGTTTTCACCGTTTTAGATTTTAAATTTAAGTCTTTAATCCACCTTGAGTTGATCTTTGTATATGGTATACGGAAGGAGCCCAACTTCAATCTTCTGCACACGGCTAGCCAATTTTCCCAGCACCGTTTATTGAATAGGGAGTCCTTTCCCCATTGCTTGTTTTTGTCAGCTTTGTTGAAGATCAGATGGTTGTAGGTGTGCAGCCTCATTTCTGGACTTTCTTTTCTGTTCCATTGACCAGTTACTTCACAAACTGTTATTTACAACTGGACAACATGCACATGAAAAATTATTCAACATCATTAGCCATCAGGGCAAACGCATATTAAAAACACAATTGATTATCACTATACACCCAATGGAATAGATAAAATGAAAACACTGGTGACACCAAATGCTCGTGAGAAGGTGAAACAATTCCAATACTCATGCACTGCTGTTGCAAGAATAAAATGGTACAGCCATTTTGGAAGTTCTAATAGTTTTTTAAAAGGTTACAAATATACCTACCATAGGATTCAGCCTTTTCACTATTAAATATTTACCCAATAAATATTAAAATCTATGTTGACATAAAGATTTGCACACAAATATTCGTAGCATTTTTATTGATCATAACCCCAAACTGAAACACCCCAAGTGGTCCTCAAAAATCAAAAGGAAAATAGATAAACTGTAATAGAGTTATACAGTGAAATGCTGTCTGGAAGTAAAAAGCAAAGATCGATTGACACATGCAACATGGGTGAATCTCAAAAACATTATGTTAAGCAGAAATGTCAAACAGAAAAATAATACGTATTAAAGGACTATATTATACTAAGTTCTCGGATAGGCAAAACTGACCTATGGTGAAAGGAATCAGAGCATTGATTCTCACTTGAGAGGGTGGTTGATTGAGAAAGAACCCAAGGAAATTCCTTGGGGTCATGAAAGTGTTATATCTTGGTGGAGGTGTATTAAACAAATGTTTACACTTGTCAAAATTCACTGAATTTTACAGTTACAGCATATGCATTTCACTGTAAATACATTATATTTTCATTTCTACAAGACTACCCATGTGATTAGTGATAAAACTTGATACTTGCTTCTGCCTCCTCTAGGACAGCCATTTCATTTCTTTTCTCTCCTGTTACTGGGATGTACAACAAATGATAATCAAAATAGCAGATTTTGACAGTACTGAAATTGGTCTGAACACTGGGAAGATACTGCATAAGACAAAATAACTCACTTAAATGATAAGAAATGGGCTGAATTCAGAAAACCAGCTGAATTTATTTATTATCTTTTTTCCCCTAATATTTTCTACAGGTAAGCCCAACATAATATATGAGGGTATCAAGAACTTAAGGCACACTTGGAAAATTGCCATTCAGGCTTATAGATTAAACAAATATGGAAAATATGGAACTACATTCTTAATCATGAAATTTTAACTTATAATATACTGTCAGATTGTACAAATTATTTGGAACCTTTCCTCCCTCTTCAAAAATGTAGAACTATAGGGACTAGGTAAACATCAAGGAGAAATTATGCATAAATAATACAGGCACTGTGCTTTCACAGAGTGTTTTTCCTGGTATTTAACATTTGCCAGCGTGTCTACTGTGTGCAAACTTCCCCCTGGGGATTTAGCTCTGGTGGCAATAAAGGCAGTGAAGTTAGGAAGATTCTCATCACTACTGTCAACAACCACATTGTGTTCAGCTTCTTGGTTGACTTAAATTGTGCAATCAGGGTCTATCCAGACATGCAGCTATATTCTGTCATATACGATGGAGCCTTTCGTGTTCACAAGTTAAAGGTGTCCAGGGATGGAAATGCAATGCCCTGACTCATTCCAGCCTTCAAAAACATAGCATTAAGTCAAGAACATCCCAGTTTCACATGTTCAAACTTTGGTTGAACTAATTTGCAACTGCAAAGGCCATTCCAAACTACGTCTGGTGGTCCAGACTCCATTATGTCTCTTTCTCTATTTGAAATGTTCTCCCTCCTTTTCCCTGATGATTAAAGCCCTACTCTGCCCTACTGTTCACTCAAGACTGACAAATACCACAACCTTTTCCGAATAAATTATACCATCAACTTTAGATATTTTAAATATATTTGCTCATGTCTCTTTTCTACAAGACTAGGAGCTCATTGAGGGCAGGTACTTTGTAATATTAATCTTTGTCTCTGGGGTCTGGTTCATAGTAAGTGTCAAATAACTGTTTGATGAGGGACCAATGACCTATAGGAAGAGAAATTTTGAAATACCATCACTCCTAAAATTAGATTAGGTGCCAACTTTATAAAGATAATTTCAGCTTAAGATATTCAGTTACATTTTAGATTAGTTTTCTTGAGTTTTCCTCTGCAGTAATATTGCTTTTTATCTCAAGCCTAATCTATTTTCACATCTTTGAGTCTGCTTTCAATTTTGTTATAGGAAATGATGTATTTTTTTCTATTTCCTTCATTTCAAACTCTTTTGTGTTTTACATTTGGTCACTCTTAATAGAGTGTGCCATTTATCCACCATGAAACTAACTCTGTCCAGATTACTCACTATTTAATGTTCCCTGTCAGCTTTGTGCACATCAGCAAACCTGAACACTTTTCAAGCTATATTCCTATCTAGGGCATTCATAACAGAGAGTGCTTTCTGTCATCATGAATAACTTTTCTTTCTTTACTGAAAACAAATTGGGGATTATTGTACACAATCTCTCTCACATAAGGCTTTCTGATTTGTCTGGCTGATTTATTCCAGTATGATATGCAATATCAAAAGTACCATGGAAATCTCAATAAATTATCTGTAGCTAGAGTACCTTTTCTCTGTATCTTGAATGCAATAATGTACTCTACTTAAATAACTCTGAGAATGGATGGCAGGCCTTATTTTTGTGAATCCCAGTTTACAGAAAAATAAAAAATGTGGTTTTTTTTTCCCAGATGACTGCATGTGCATTTCACCTTTCATTTGTATACTTTTTATTGATTTAAAGTCAGATACAAAAGCAAAACAAAATAAGACATTGTCTCTGGCTGTATATCAAGCATAAAAAGAACACTATAATTAAATAAACCTTCAGCAAACAACCAGCAACAAGGTGGTCTAGTTCCTGGACAACAATAATGAAAGTCAATGACTTTGTTAGTCCCTCACACTGTCATGATTGGAGATAAAATTTTTTAAATACTATGCCAACAAATCATGGACAGTAGTGTCACTGCTTGGGTGGCAGGCGAAGTTTGCCATATTAAAAGGTGGAAGACCTTTTCAACTATTTTGGTAAGAGCACCTTGATTTCTGTTCTTTTTGGCAAATATTTCCAACATGAAGTCTCTATGCAAGAGTTGACTTTGAATAGTATAACTGTCATGGCTGTTGTATTTTGATTAGTCTCCCCAAATTATTCTTAATCTGGTATTTTTCAACTTTTAATGAATTCCGATTCTATTAGACTACTAATGTAATGAAAGCGCTCTACCCTTTCACCAAGAAATGTACATCTACCCATCTATAATTTTCTGTACAATCTCACAGAATAGTATGATAGGAAAAGAGATACAAAACAAATGCAAATAAGAAGAAACCATGCAAATACATGGAAATTAAGTAACCTGCTCCTTTTGGGTCAAAAATGAAAGCAAGATGGAAATTAAAACATTCTTTGAACTGAACAACAATAATGACACAACCTACCGAAACTTCTGTGATACAGCACAGGTGGTGCTAAGAGGAAAGTTCATAGCCCTAAATGCCTACATTGAAAAGACTGAGAGAGCTCAAACTGACATTCTAAGGTTACATCTCAAAAAACTAGAGAAACAAGAACAAATCAAACCCAAACCCAGCAAAAAAAAGGAAATAACCAAGATCACAGCAGAACTAAACAACATAGAAACAGATAGACAAAAAATACAAAAGATAAATGAAACAAAAAGCTGGTTCTTTGAAAAAATAAATAAAATTGACAGACCATTAGCAAGATTAACCAAGAAAAGAAGAGAGAAAATCCAAATAACCTCACTAAGAAACAAAACAGCAGATATTACAACTGACATCACTGAAATACAAAAGATCATTCAAGGCTACTACAAACACCTTTATGCACATAAACTAGAAAACCTAGATGAGATGAGTAAGTTCCTGGAAAAATATAACCCTTCCTGCTTAAATCAGGAAGAATTAGATACCCTGAACAGACCAATAACAAGCAGCGAGATTGTAGTGGTAATTTAAAAATTACCAACAAAAAGTCCAGGACGACATGGATTCACAACAGAATTCTAAGAATTCTAAGACATTCAAAGGTGAATTGGTACCAATTCTTTTGACACTATTGTACAAGAGAGAGAAAGAAGGAACTCGCCCTAGTTCATTCTATGAAGCCAGCATCACCCTAATACCCAAACCAGGAAAGGACATAACCAAAAAAGAAAACCATGGACTGATACCCTTGATGAACATACATGCTAAAATCCTTAACAAAATACTAGCTAACTGAATCCAACAACATATCAAAAAGATAATCTACCATGATCAAATGGGTTTCATACCAGGGATGTAGGGATGGTTTGATAAATGCAAGCCAATAAATATGATACACCACATATATATAATTAAAAACAAAGACCACATGATTATCTTAATAGATCCAGAAAAAGCATTTGATGAAATCCAGCATTGCATTATGATTAAAACTCTCAGCAAAATCAGCATGCAGGGGACACACCTTAATGTAATAAAAGTCATCTACGACAAATCCACAACCAACATAATACTGAATGACGAAAAGTTGAAAGGATTCCCTCTGAGAACTGGAACAAGCCAAGGATGCCCACTCTCACCACTCCTCTTCAACATAGCACTGAAAGTCCTAGCCAGAGCAATCAGACAAGAGAAAAAAATAAAGGGTATCCAGACTGGTAAAGAGGAAGTCAAACTGTCACTGTTTACTGATGATATGATTGTATACCTAGAAAACCCTAAAGACTCCTCCAAAAAGCTCCTAGACCTGATGAATTCAGCACATTTCCAGATACAAAATTAATGTACACAAATCAGTAGCTGTCCTATACACCAATAGCAATCAAGCTGAGAATCAAATCAAGAACTCAATCCCTTTACAATAGCCATAAAAAAACAAAAATACTTAGGAATATACCTAACCAAGGAGGTGAAAGACCTCTACGAGGAAAACTACAAAACACTGCTGAAAGAAATCACAGATGACTCAAACATATCCCATGATCATGGATGGGTAGAATATTGTGAAAATGACCATACTGCCAAAAGCAATCCACAAATTCAATGCAATTACCATCAAAGTACCACCATCATTCTTTACAGAACTAGAAAAAACAATTCCCAAACTCATACGGAAGCAAAAAAGAGCCCACATAGCCAAAGCAAGACTAAGCAAAAAGAACAAATCTGGAGGCAGGTATCACATTACCTGATTTCAAACTATACTATAAGGCCATAGTCACCAAAACAATGTGGTACTGATATAAAAATAGGCATATAGACCAATAGAACAGAATAGAGAATACAGAAATAAACCCAAATACTTAAAGCCAACTGATCTTTGGCAAAGCAAACAAAAACAAAGTGGAGAAAGGACACCCTATTCAACAAATGGTGCTGAGACATTTGGCAAGCCCCACGTAAGAGAATGAAACTGGATCCTCATCTCTCACCTTATACAAAAATAAACTCAAGAAGGATGAAGGACTTAAATCTGAGACCTGAAACTGTAAAAATTCTAGAAGATAACATCAGCAAAACTCTTGTAGATGTTGGTTTAGGCAGGGATTTCATGACCAAGAACCCAAAAGCAAATGCAAGAAAAGAAAAGAACAATGATAAATAGCTGAGACTTAAGCAAACTAAAGAGCTTTTGAATGGCAAAGGGAACAGTCAGCAGAGCAAACAGACAACCTACAGAGTGGGAGAAATTTTTCACAATGTATACATTTGACAAAAGAACAATATCCAGAATCTACAACGAACTTCAATAAATTAGCAAGAAATAAACAAACAATCCCATCACAAAGTGGGCTAAGGACATGAATAGACAATTCTCCAAAGATAATAGACAAATGGCCAGTGAACATACAAAAAAATACTTAACATGACTAATGATCAGGGAAATGCAAATCAGAACCACAATGCAATACCACCTTACTCCTGCAAGAATGGCCGTAATCAAAAAATCAAAAAACAGTAGATGTCGGCATGGATGTGCTAAACAGGGAATGCTTCTACACTGCTGGTGGGAATGTCAACTACTACAACCACTATGGAAAACTGTGTAGATTCCTTAAAGAACTAAAAATACAACTACCATTTGCTCCAGCAATTTCACTACAGGATATCTACCCAGAGGAAAAGAAGTCATTATACGGAAAAAGATACTTACATATGCATGTTTATAGCAGCACAATTAGCAATTGGAGGAATGTGGAACCAACCCAAATGCCCATCAATCAACAAGTGGATAAAGAAACTGTGATACACATATGTATATGATGGAATACTACTTAGCCAGGAAAAGGAATGAGTTAATGGTATTCACAGCAACCTGGATGAGATTGGAGACTATTATTCTAAGTGAAGTAACTCAGGAATGGAAAACCAAACATCATATATTCTCACTTATCAGTGGGAGCTAATGACATAGTGGACTTTGAGGACTTGGGGGAAAGGGTGGGAAGAGGGCAAGGGATAAAAGACTACAAATAGGGTGCAGTGTATACTGCTCGGGTGATGGGTGCACCAAAATCTCACAAATCACCACCAAAGAACTTACTGATATAAGCAAACACCAGTTGTTCCCCAATAACTTATGGAAATAAAATTTAAAAAATAATAAATGTAGAAAAGATAAGAAAAGGATGAGGAAATATTTACTTAATAATCCATTCAACAAATATTTATTCATAATATTCTATGTGCCAGATAAAAGCAGAAAATAAACGAAAGACAGAAAAACTGCAGATCTGACTACTAAATCTGATATTTTGTTCTATGGAAAAAAGTAACAACAATAAATAACAACTCAAAATAGAGCAACTATTCACCAAGGCAATTAAGAGAGGGGTACAGTACAAATACATGAAAATTGAAATTCAAAAGAAAAACAAAATTTGAGGGAATTTGTCATCAGCAGACCTGCCATGTAAGAAATGTTAAAATAATTCATCAGAAGAAGGTAAATAATATAGGTCAGAAACTCAGTTCTATATAAGAAAAGAAGAATGTTATAGAAAGAATAAATGAAAGTAAAATAAAATCTTTTCTGCTTCTTATTCTTCAATACTCTAATAGATAAGTTTGTTCAAAATAATAATGTATCTTGTGACTATAATTCATGGATGGGTGAAATGAATAATAGTAATGTCATAAGGGAAATGAGGGAAGAATTGGGAATACTTTAAGAAACTTGCACTACCTGTGAAGTTGCATAGTTGTATTTGAAAGTGAACTTGGATTCGTTGTAAATGTATTTTGCAAACCCC
Organism: Colobus angolensis palliatus; assembly: GCF_000951035.1. Taxonomy (NCBI): domain Eukaryota; kingdom Metazoa; phylum Chordata; class Mammalia; order Primates; family Cercopithecidae; genus Colobus; species Colobus angolensis. The sequence continues at coordinate 6,162,782 of NW_012118488.1, forward strand.
AGGGCAACCACTAAGTTAAAAAAGAAAAAGAAAAAGTCTGGTTAAGAGACAGAAATTGAGTTGCGTTTTAGACACAAACTTTGAGAAACTTATTAAATATGCAAGTATAGTTGGTGGGGAAGATGAAGAGAAATAAGGTAAGAAAGTGAAACATAGCAGTCAGTAAGACAGGAGAAAAACCAAGAGAGGATGGTTTCCAGAATGCCCATGAAGAAAGATTCTCATAAAAGGAGGTTAAAAAGTATATTTAAAAGTATATTAGGCCGGGCGCGGTGGCTCAAGCCTGTAATCCTAGCACTTTGGGAGGCCGAGACGGGCGGATCACGAGGTCAGGAGATCGAGACCATGCTGGCTAACAAGGTGAAACCCCGTCTCTACTAAAAAATACAAAAAAATAGCCAGGCGAGGTGGCGGGCACCTGTAGTCCCAGCTACTCCGGAGGCTGAGGCAGGAGAATGGCGTGAACCCGGGAGGCGGAGCTTGCAGTGAGCTGAGATCTGGCCACTGCACTCCAGTCCGGGCGACAGAGCGAGACTCCGTCTCAAAAAAAAAAAAAAAAAAAGTATATTATTAGATGTTAAGTACCTATAAAACAGAATTTAAACAGTAGTTGTTTCAGTGTGGTGGTTTTTGTGAGTAATTTACTTTTTTTTCCATTCTGTTTCTACCTTTTAAAACTGTCATGCAGTAAATATGTAACACTGTTATAATAAGAAATAAAATAAAAATCATTTTTAAAGTATCAGGTTCTTTACTCCTACCCAAGAATAAACATTCTTTATTTTTACTTTTCTACTAGTGTCAGCTTCTAAGTACAATACTTAGAGATGCAATATTATAGGGAAATCTGTTGGTAAAAATGTCCTAGGGCAGCACTGTTCAATAGAGATACAATAGGAGATGCATATATAACTTTAAATTTTCTAGTATGTACATTAAAAAAAGGTGAAATTAATTTAATATTTTATTAACTTACTATAGCCAATATATTATAGTTTCAACAATATAACCAATATAAAAATACTAATGAGCTATTTCACCTTTTTTGGATATCTTTCTTTGAAATCCTGTGTGTACTTCACACTTATAGCACATCTCAATTCATAGTTGTTTCAAGTGCTTGACAATTACATGTGGCTAGTACCTATCATATTGGACAGTGTGTTCTAGATCCTTGCTCTTCAAAATACGGTTCACAGATCAGCTGCATTGGCTTCACCCAGAAAATTGTAATAAATGCAGAATCTTAGTCCTTATCTTGGAGCTACTATATCAGAATCTCCGTTTTTGTTTTTTTTTTTTTTTTTAACTTTTAAGTTCAGGGGTACAAGTACAGGTTTGTTACATAGGCAAACTTGCATCATGGGGGTTTGTTGTACAGATTATTTCATCACCCAGGTATTAAGCCTAGTACCCATTAGTTATTTTTCCTGATCCTCTCCCTTCTCCCATGGTCCACCCTCTGAAAGGCCCCAGTATGTGTTGTTCCTCTCTAAGTGTCCGTGTGTTCTCACCATTTATCTTCCACTTATAAGAGAGAATATGCGGTATTCGGTTTTCTGTTCTTGTGTTAGTTTGCCAAAGATAATGGCCTCAAAGGAATAGAGGTCATTCAATTATAAAGACACAAGCATGAGTATGTTCATTGCAGCACTATTCAGATAGCAAAGACATGAAATCAACCTAAATGTCCATCAATGAAAGACTGGATAAAGAAAATGTGGTACATATACACGACGGAATACTATGCAGCTGTAAAAAAGAATGAGATCATGTCCTTTGCAGGGACATGGATGGAGCTGGAGGCCATTATCCTTAGCAAACTAACACAGGAACAGAATCTGTTTCTAGCAAGCACTCAAATGACACTGTTGCTGCTGGGTTCACAAACCACACTTTGAGTAGCAAGACTACCTATATCCAGCTCAATCACTTTCTAGAAGCTCTTCAGCAGTTCCTTAACCTATTTTCTGCTGCAATTCTCTCTTCATATCCATCATTCCTCCAAAAAGCAATTATTACGTGCTGGTTACTGCGTGCTAATGCTTTACAAGGTCTATCATCCACATTTCACAGAAGAGAAAACAGGCACTAATTGATTATGTAACTTGCTCAATATCACCCAGCTAGTAATTAGTGGAGTTGGGATTTGAAACCAAGTAGCCTGCTTCCAGAATCCAGTGTCTTAACCTACCATTGTTTGTTGATATATCTGTCTCTTCTACTTAAGATACATCTAGCTCTTCAAAGATATATATCTTATACATATTTTCTCTACAACAACTATTTAATACAGTAAATATGTTTGTAAAGAAGGGAGGGAGGGATGGCCTCATTTGTGTTTTCCTGCTGTGACTGCCCTTTCAGGTCCAATTGCCCCAGAATTTCCAGTACTCCAGATCCCTGTTTTATAGGTGTTAGTAGACATATTATTGTGTGGCAGTCATGGTCAAAACACCTGCCAGGTGCTATCTCTGTGTCTATCATTTCACATTAATATTAAGAAAATATTTATGAAATTGTATAATATCCAAACAGAATTTTTGCTAAAATGTTTTCCTAATTTAAAAAAATTTAATCTAACTGATAACCTAACAGATCTGAGTTTTACAAGTGGAAGTTGTGCTAACCAGTGAAATGCCCATAAAGGAAGTAGGAAGGGAGAAAGTACAAAGCTGACATAATTCTAAATCCAAACAACCACTTTCTTGATATCTAGGTGATAAATTTTATTGCACATCAATTAGTGATCCTCTTTTCAGATTCTCTTGCTTTTTATTCTAATCAATCTAATTTCATTTACGTTTTCTCAGTTAACATGCCTGCTTTTTGGAAAGCGTCCAATTCTTCTTCCTTTGGAACTTTCCGCTCTCTATTTCTCACTTCACTGCAATAAAGTGGCTGGGATGTTCTTGAGAGGTATGGGTAGGGAAGCTCTTTGTGCCCTTAGGGGGATGCACACTTTGGCTGTCAACATCTACTTGCTTTTCCTAGGAGGTGTTGCCAGGTCAGAAAAAACACTTGTATCATAGATGGCCCCAGTCTTTGCCTCAAATAAAGCAGATACCAGAAACAGGGAGAAGAATCTGCCCTTTTTGGAGAGGTATAAAGACGACCATGGTGTGCATATACCTTCACCACTTAAGAGCTGTATGCCCTCTGGCAAGTTACTCAGGCTCTCTGAAACTTATTTTTTAACTGTGTCAATGTGAACTAGATAACCACTATGAATCGCAGGTTCCATCTGTAATTTGGCATTTTAACTTATCACCTAGGGTTTCCGACAGTAATGAGAAAAATGATGGAAAATATAGTGCAGAGTCCAGCACCTGACAAATGATAATCCATTAGCATTTTCCTTCAATACATTTCCTACTGAACCACAGGAATTTTGAGGCCTCAACTTGATATTATCCCTATATTAAAACTTTTCTAATGGCCAACTGCAAACGTGTCCAAGTCAACTCCCTCCAAAACGTATTTGTCCTTTAGATGTATTTCAGATGTATTTGTTGCTGAATAATCTTTGTATGCAATGACCCCTGTATTGACTTACAACTGCATCATCAACATCCTAGGGCAGGGTCTAGGTTAGCTCTATCTCTATTTCCCTTAGCAAATGCCTTTTGTTAAGCCAGGCGTAGTGGCTCAAACCTGCAATCGCAGCACTTTGGGAGGCTGGGGTGGGCTGATCACCTGAGGTCGGGAGTTTTAGACCAGCCTGACCAACATGGAAAATCCCCGTCTCTAGTAAAAATACAAAATTAGCCAGGCATGGTGGCACATGCCAGTAATCCCAGCTACTTGGGAGGCTGAGGCAGGAGAATCGCTTGAACCTGGGAGGCTGAAGTTGCAGTGAGCCGAGATCACGCCATTGCATTCCAGCCTGGGCAACAAGAGCGAAATTCCATCTCCAAATAAATAAAGAAATGCCTTTTGTTGATGCTAGGCATGCCTAAAGTCTTCGGAAAACTCTCCATAACCACCTTCTCCTCTGCCCACTCCAGCTCTGCCCTGTCATCTTACTCTGGGGCCCTCCATCACAGACCTTATTCACTTAACTGCAAATTGGGCACTGTTCCTTTGTTTTTTATTATAAAACATTTCAAACATACAGAGAAGTAAAACATCTGTGATTTACTCGACTACTCAATTTTTCATGAATGTTGACATCTGTTATACTAGTTTGGTTCTGGTTTTTAAAGATCTTTAAATGTTTCTAATATAGCTGTGAACCTTCCAATCCTATTCTCTTCCTCCCTCCTTGGAGGCAACCACTGTCCTGTTGTGTAAGTTTCATTTTTTGCTTTACTATAAAAAAAGGAGTTACAATACCCCTCTTAAAGGGTTGTGAGGCTTAAATAAATAAAATTTATACTGTGACTGACAAAGAGTTAAAACAATAGTTGTCTCTATCATCCTCATCATCACCATCATTGTTATCATCACTCTTGACCTTATTATGTTTCTCTGCACATTCATGTGTCTCCTCCAGTAAGTCTTTGCTTTTCTGAGATCTGGAACTATATATTCTCTTTATATGCCTATAGCTTAGCCCAGTTCCTGATACACAGGAAGTACACAAAACTTGCAAAGTAAATAAAGGCTGTAAAGACTGGACTGATTGCCTTCCATTCTCTGATTTCAGGCATAGTCTTAAAGCACGTGAGGCATAGTTATTTACCAGTTCTCCAAAATAGTAACTTGACCAGAATATGCAGGCTAATATCCATTCATCCTCAAAAATCCAGAGTAATGAAGATCTCTTTATTCTTTCAAGGGGCCCTGAACACCTGATTGTTAGTATCACATATGCATCACCAATACCCGACACCAGAAAAACAAAAACAACCAGGACAAAACTAAAGTTCCCAAAGTCCAGAGCCTGCACTGAAAGATAACGGATAGATGAGCACTCACTCTTCTGGCATCCTCAATATCTTCTCAGCCTTTTAGATTGTTATAACCCAACTTGCTGTTTCCTTTTCAATTATCAAGATTTACAGAATAAAAAAAGCTGAACTTGCCTTTAAACATTATTCGCAATAAAATTCGATTTTGTTTACTTGATGCTAAATACTGATAGTCAAGGAAGTGGCAGGCAATCTTACTCGTTTTCCCCCATACACTAATTAAACATTTTAGTGCAGATATCAGCATAATTAAAGAATTAGGAAACAATAAGAAGTGCTTGGGATAATTTGTAACATCGGTGCACTGATGCATTGGGTCCAGATACCAGGATTTGATTGGCAGGACTTTATTAAGTTTTGGCAGCACTTAGGTAGGCTGGGAGCTTTTTTATGAGGCTCTTGCACATTAATCCAAGCTCCTGTTCTCGTTAATACTGATGAGTGAAGGCAGTTAATTGAATTATGTATGAAGCGCTGGTGATTAAATAATATTTCACTCCCCACTACAGAATTAGCTCTGCTGGATTAACATCTACTGTTGTCTCTGACACTGAATGTTATAAGGATCTCTTCTCAAGCATACACTTTGATGCTTTCCCATCTGTTCAACTGATGCAGCATCTCAGTTGCCACTGGAACCAACTATCCTTCAGGTCTGACGTGAGGTCACTTTGGAGAACTGATACAGTTATTTATTAGCATCTGTGTAACTATGAACAGAAATTCTCCCCAGTGCCTCAGATGTTCTAAGGGCATTGTTATTTAAATTCACCATGAAATGTGAAGAAAAATTCTAATAATTTATCATTGTATCCTCCTTAAGGTGATAGGAAGAGAAAATAACTCAAGGTCTTCCATATCAGCCTTAAAAATAAGTATTATTTTGAGTCGTATATGTGGTTTTGCCTAAATTTATACACCTCCTCTTCTCATCTCTCCCAGGGGAAGATGCACTCAAGTTTCTTCTTTCTCTTATACCTCCCTCCTTCCTTTGTTCCCTCTCTTCTTTTATCGAGAAATTACTAAGTGTCAGATGCTGTGATGGGGGCTGGCATGCAGAGATAAGGAACCAGTAGTTACTCTTTTAGAGTAGTTCACATCTTAATAGGCAATAAAACGGGTACATATTTAATATCATGTGGCATATAATATATGGCACGTAACAGAGATGCACATGGGCGAAGAGAGAATGACTAACCCTACTTGGTGCAATGGGAAAAACTTTGAAACTGGAGGCAACAAATGGTGAATCTTAAAGAGTGAATAGACATTGTCTAGGTTCCGACTCCATCAGAAAGAAAAAAGGCACATGGTGTATTCAATTGCATGTAGCCCCATTGCCCAATAGGTTGATACATAATCCAAGAGTTTTGTTTCCCCCTATGACTTGGATAATATTGTTTCCTTAGACTTCCAAGGATAATGATGTGCTAAGACCCTATATGGTACAATCGAAGGAACATAGATCTGGCAAGAGACCAAATTTGCATGTGACCTTAGTCAAGTCACATTTCTTGTCTAGGCTTTAATTTTTTTCAACTCTAATATAAGGAGCTTTGGGCAGGACACATCTGACTGGACACATCTGGCTGAAGGTTTGCGGAAGTCCTGAGAGACAGTAGGAAATGAGATTGGTCTGTCTTTAGGAGAGGTAGGTTGGAAGGCTACCTAGGTGAATTTACTGTAGTTCAGTATCTGGTTTGTAATTTTGGAAGTCCAGAAACTTCTCATCAACGCTACAGAGATCTAGACTTGAGTATCTGATCTACACAGACTAAATTTAGAATAAGCTATATAAATATAGATCAATTTATTGATTTATAGTAAATATTCTTGTCAGCTTGCCCTAAGATTTATTAAAAATTATAGGGAAATACACATTTTAATCAAAAGCTACCTAAGTATGGACTTCCAGCAAAAAGAATTGAATGATTTAAATATTTTATGATATTAGATCCTAAAAGCACCTACCTCATTATATCCATATCCATGGTAGAGTTTTGTCTGTCAAGGGGAATGGTTTTGACAAGATGGACCAGAAACACTTTTCTAAAAACAGTGTTAAAGAATCACCTCTCAGACTTTCTTTTCTTCTAGACTTTTTACCACTCACCAATTTTCCTTTTCTATAGGTCTTTTTTTCTTTCCTATAGTTTACTACAAAAGATGCTTGAATGGAATTGAATGTGATGGCACCCAGAAATCAACAAATAGGCATAGCCATATAAGAAGAAAGAGAATAAAACTGATGAAATATCAAGATTATGGTTGATAAACAAAGTTATCACAGAGGAGTAAAACCATGTAATATGATTTATTGCTCAGAATCTCAACTTATAAAATGTTTGGTACAAATAAAACAACCAAGAGAAATAAAACCCAACACCCAGCATTTGGATTATTAGAAAAATGTCATTCTTTAATTAAAATTGTTAATTACTTTTATGTTGTGCTTCACTTACTACAAATAAGTTTAAAAAATAAGGAATAAGATGCTTGAAACACAAATGCTGAATTTTCAACTAAGAATTTTGTTTATATATGTTAGCATTGTTTTTTTTTAAAAAAAGATATGCAAATAATGGTTTAACTAAATAATTGAAATTCGGTCATTAAGGGAAGATATCATTCAACCATTGAGAAAATTTTAAAAACCTCATCAGGCCACTTTAACATTTTCATGGAAGTTATATTAAATCCTTACATTTGGTGACATTCCCTAAATAAGGGGAATTGGGTCTAACAAAAAGAGGATGCAAACTTAGAAAAGTATAGCCAAGGTTAATTCCAAAATTTATGTAATATCTGAGAAAGTTATGTGTTCTTTGTGCAAAGGTTCTCTGACTATCCAGGCCTAAGGATGACTCAACCGAGACGGTTGGATTTTCAGAACTAATTTCCTGTGTTATTCTTGCTTTCAAACCTTTCCAGTGGCTGACTTTTAGCAGTGGAACCAAACTGGGTCAGCTTTTGTGTCCCCTCACATATTACATTTATTCTTCCCTGAGGAGCTGTCACTTTTCTCCTCCTTGAAATAAATTCATCTAAAGAGAATTTCTCTCAATCAACTTCCCATCATTCTCTCTGGAGTCTTCAGAACTCACTATTATACTGTCAAAAGCATGCCATCCATGCATTCACTCAAACACAACTATTGAAAGCTTAATGATAATAGTAGTTACTACTTACTGAACTCCTCAGATGTGCCTTGTCACCTGTACTGTGGATTCAGTAATAAATAAAACATTTTTGTCCTTGAGGGGCTCCCAGTAAACCAAGAGAAGCAAATATGTAAGTAGTTATTCATGTCAGAGGAAGAGCACCAATGAGGAAGCAGCTCATTCAAATACTGACTCTCCCACATTCCCTATTCATGGTGTCATCATCCACCCTGTCCTCTGCACTTCACAATCATATCCCTCTCCTCTTTCACCTTTTCATATTAAATGGTGTTTTCTCCTTCAGAAATAGCTCATATCTCTTCTCACCGTCAATGAACTAGGTCCTCCACATGTCTTGCCTGGACAATTACAATAACCTCTTTGCCACTAGTATCTTCCTTCCTTAAATTATTATTATTTTTAAGCAGCACTGGTTCAAAAATTTACATCAGGTCTGACTTATTCACAAAACCAGTTCAATCTCCTCGACATGGCCCATGGTTTAACTCTTCCCAGTGTGATCCTCTTATGTTTCTCCAGCCTAATTTCCTATCTCATATTCCAGGATACACAAAACTTTTCTTAATTCCCTAAACATGCCCTCTTCTTCAAATTGTCTGTAGCTTACAGCATATACTTTTCTCTACTTGGTAAGAATTTCTTCGTGACTCCATCTTCTTCATAAAAATGCTTATTCAGTAGATCAGAAATCACACCCACTTGGCCTTTTTGACACCCACCTTGTAAAGGGCTAACACCCAACCACAGCAGATTACTCCAAATGAGAACAAAAACTTACCTTGCAAATAACAGCTGAGGACCCCAGGCCAGCCAAACACAAAACAATCACAGGAGGTAAAAATGTCACCAAGAGAACTTCTGTAATATGCACAACTATTTCCCTTTGATCTAAAGATGTTAATGAATTTCTGAAAATATCTAACTTTCTCACAGCCAACAGGTGTAGGCTAGGGGTTCAGAGATTCCAGGTGACAGAGACTAGATTGTACCTTAAGCTTTGTGACTTTCAATCCCTCTGTCTGGTTGGTCCCTGGTGACCCTTTAAGTTTTGGCTTATGTTCAACTTCCTCAAGAGATCTTTCTAGATGTTCAACCCAGATTGATCCCTACTATCATCTTTCTCATAGAATCTGGTCCTTTTCCTTAATAGGACTTACCCTAATTTACCATTGTAGATTTATTATTTGTTTGCTGTATTTTTCTGCACTTGTTCATAAGCTTTGTAATGATTTGTTCATCCATCCACACCTAGCACTGTTTTGTTTATCCATGCACACCTAGCCCTAGCCTGACACAGAGTAAGTCTCAATAAGTATGTGTGGAATAAATATAATTCCATTTTGCATCATGCCAGGTGACATAAAAGTATAAAAAAATAGTAGATGGCATGTTCTTAGTTTGGTCCATGGATAAATCAATTATTGATGAAAATCTACTTCTATCAGGGTAGCTAAATGGTTTCCAAGAGTTTTGACTGTATGAGGAACCTATGGATACCTTGAGACAAAGAGGGAAGAAAGTACTTCGAAATTTGCAATCATGCTCAGCAAAGTTCTTCTCACACTCTCCAGGGGATGGAAAACTCATCTAGTGGTAGAAGAGAGTTAAACTGTCCATGATTCTTTCATGAAACATGTCGATTTTTGTGTGTGTGTGAGGGTAAAATAATTTTAGATGTAACAGAATGTTGAGAAAAATATTGTCTGACTCAAACTGGGAGAAATCATATTTAAAATAGCTTGGTCTAAAAATTAAAAGAACAGGGCAATACTTTCAGGGATCATCAAAGAAAACTGCCACCACTGAGTACACATCCCACCAAAGTCCCAGTGAAAGAAGCACTCAGAGTAATGGAAGAAACTCAACATGAGCTGTTGTAACAATGTCAGCCTCCCGTGACAACCCTAAGGTCACTTTCCTAGTGGGAACCACAGAGACAGAAACAGGTGGGTATTATGGCTATCAAGTGGCAAACTGGAGAGCAGCATATTAACTGTAGTATCTGCTGAGGTAAAAGATAGGTCTCCCTGGACCCAGCCCAGTGCAGACAGATGGAGGAAGTATTGGGATGCTAAGTTGTTCCACTAGGTGGGGACCCAGGTCAAAGCCTATGTTCTTTACAGAGCCACGTCCTTTGTTCATCCACCCTAGACTGCTACATACTGGGCAACAAGGATAAAAATGACTCCTCATGGGAGAAAATGAAGGAACAATGAAAGTAGTGTAATAATTTTGTGCTCAATTACACATTCAGACTGCAGGTGCTATAGATAACTAGAGACAAGAGAATGGCCATCCAGAAAAAATGGGATAGAAGTATTTGCTCTCCTGCAGTTCTTCATTGAGTGTAGTCAGCCAAGAATAAATTTAACTTTACTTTGTTTTAATGCCTGTCCCTGAGAATTTCTTATCCCATAAAACACCAACCTTATAAAATTAGAGCACCATCCTTTCTTCCTTGAGTGGATTTCTCTTCTCATTTTCCTTTTATTAATTAAAAGATAATGCTCTAAACTCTGGCAGTATCCCCTCTCACTGTGGGCTCCCCTGTCCCACTTTTGGCAGTATATCAACTTATTTATATGTATTTGTCCTAATACCTATTATTTTCAATTGGTTTCTATTATGCAACACACCACAGGGAAAGAGTCTAGTATCAAAATCACACTGTGTAGTTTAATTTCACTTCAATGCTAGGACTCTGGTTTTAATCACCTTATTTTGATCACAGAATAACTCTCAGTAATAATCCAGGGGTGTCAGGTAGGCCATCAGCTGAGAGTAATCAAATGAGTCTCTCCACCTCTTCTCTCTCTCTTCCATATAGAATAGCGCATTTCTTCCACTTCTCATAAACTGGAGCTAAAGCAAGTTCCAAACTGGTCTGGTGAAATTGGAACTGACTCTCTATTACTGACTTGTAATGGGAATTAATGGAGTGAAAAATCTAAAATCATGGGTGGCTCTGAATTAATGATACTTGTCTTGAGTAACACAATACATGCTTTTTCCCTCCAAAAGATTTACATTCCTTATTAATGATGTTTTCTTGATCTCTAAGTAGACATCAAGAAAAAGAAGATAGCACATTTTAGAATGCCAAGCCAGCACTGTTTGGAGTACTTTGTAAACATTGTCTTGTGCAACCACTCCATGAGGAAGGCATTCATCTAGTTTATGGAGTAGGAAGTTCAGAGAAGCAGAGGATTGTGGGAAAATCTCTGGGCTAAGGGTTAGGGAAAACAGTTCTAGATCATCGCACATGTACTGAAAATGGAGGATATGTGTTGTGGCAATGTAGCTAAGTTGGAATTTTGTTTTTGAAAAGTTCTTTTGCTGCAGTTCTGAGTTAGTGTGGGCCACAAGAGATATTTTGTGTCGGACTGGAAGGCAGAAGTAAGGTGTCAGCCATGTTCCTTTTATGTGGGCAAGGTTAGTGCTGAGTATGAGGCACTGCTGCAGTGCACAAGCCTTGTCACCTTTCTGCCAGCCTGAGTTGTTAGTGTGAGGCAGTGACTGGGTCTGCAGCACCTTCAGTTCCTGCTGGATATCCTCTGTGTGTTCATATCTCTGAAGAAGGGTGCCAGCTCTTCTTGCAGATCATTCCATCATCGAAGTTGAAAGCTGGGTATGGGGAGAGACTAATGTATGTTTCATCTGTCTTCATAGGTCCCAGCCTGTCCATTTTGTCCCTGTTTCCTCGACTTCACATCCCGTTTTTTTCTTCTCTACTGCTTTACATGTGGGCTTCAGGCTGTAGCACCAAGATACAGAAGCAGTAGCTTCATGTAGACTGTTTATCCAGCACCCACAATTGCATAACATCCAATCCTTGTTATAATTCTTTACTATTTATGGCCCCATCAGGTCTGCTTCTCTGATCAAACTCTGACAATGAGCAATCCTAGGAAATCATTCTTCTCCTCATGTAACTGTTTCTTAATCAATAATTAGTTCCTCTGGCTCTATGGTGAAAATGAAGCATGACATAGAATTGTGCTAAAGGTTTTTTCTTTCTGTTCACAGATAGTTCACAAAATAGGCAATTTGCATTTTAAATAATCATAAGCTAAATTAACAGGTGATGCTGTTGTGAAGGTAAGAATCACCATTGGCTGAGACGGGTGGATCACGAGGTCAGGAGATCGAGACCATCCTGGTCTACACGGTGAAACCCCGTCTCTACTAAAAATACAAAAAACTAGCCGGGCGAGATGGTGGGCGCCTGTAGTCCCAGCTACTCGGGAGGCTGAGGCAGGAGAATGGCGTGAACACGGGAGGCGGAGCTTGTAGTGAGCCGAGATCGCGCCACTGCACTCCAGCCAGCCTGGGCGACAGAGCAAGACTCCGTCTAAAAAAAAAAAAAAAAAAGAATCACCATTGGGAATTATGTCTTGGACTTCATGATGTGAGCAACATTTCAAGGAAGTCCTCAAGCCCTGGGCCAGTGATGTGAAGAAGCCTGTGATGAAGACGAAGGCTGAGAGCAAGACCTATGGTTGCTGAATGTCCTGGTTTCATGCAGGTGTAGTGAAAGCAATAAATCCACACATGAGTTTAACACCTTGTTTATTTCAAGTGCTTTCACAGCTAGTGGCCACACCTGTCAAAACGCTTGCCTTATAAAGTTGCTGTGAGAAACACATTGATAATGGATCTGGAGACCTCAAGATGAAGCTAGGCACACAGTCGTGAATTAATGGTAATTATTATGTTTTACTTTTGTACGTTTCTGTGATTTTTCTAGCTCTCTTCAATGGATCTTCAGAGCAATCTTGAAATGCTGTTAACACCCACTTTCCTTAAGAGGAAATAAGCACAGAGTATAAAAATGGCTTGCTTGAAGGTCATATGGCTGGCAAGTGGTAGAACAAGGACCAATAATCTAATTCACTGAAATAATGACGATAGAGCTGATAAGTATGGAACGTATAAGCATGTGTCAGACATTGCCTATGCATATCAGTTTATTTAATCCTCAAAAATAAGCCTATGAAGATAGTAATAGTATCCCTTTTTTATAGATTAGGGAACTGAGGTTCAAATATTAAGAGAGGCTAAGTTATCTCTTTATGTTGTATCAAGTTAAATGGTAATGAGGATTAAAATCTCAACTACAGATGATCAACTGGCTGGGGGGTGGGGGTGGGTATGATGTTCTAAGCCTCAGCTTATTAATAATGAAACAGTACAGTACTTATCTCAAACTTTTTCTGAGGACTAACCAAGCTAAGATAAGTAAGCTGCTGATACCATGCCTGACATGTACTGAGTGCTCTTTTTGTTGTTAATTGTCTCACTCCTGAGGGCTTAGTCTAAGAAGACCTGGTGCCTTTATTGCATATACTAGGGATTAGTTCACTAAGTTCCATGGGTCAAATCCAGCCTGAGGCCTGTTTCTGTGTGGCCTATGAGGTAAGAATGTTTTTACATTTTTGAAGGATTGTAAAAAGCAAAGAAGAATATGCAACAGAGGCCTGTGTGGTTTGCAAACTTAAAAATCTTCACTATCTGGCCTTTTATAGAAAAAGTTTGCCAAACCATAGACTATCCATGCTGTTTTTTCAACCTTGTAATGCAGAACTAAAAGAGCCAGAAAGCCTATATTGATTTAGTCTAAAAAGGCAGAGTTCAACCTAGAGAGTGAATAGATCTTGGAAGGTAGAAGAGTGAATGAAAGAAGTAGAAGAAAACTGTGTTTGGTGTTTTTCAGTGAAGTGAATAAGAATAAATGAGACACTAGATATTCTCTGCCTTTGCTGTCACACCTTTCTGTAAGCAATTAAAGGATAAGTAACCATAGGGAAGTGTTTGTTTTTTATAGGGGATATTGCTCCCTGTCATGCCATGTAATCTCTTACCATTTTTAGAAGACATTCTAGTAAAGATTATTATAACTTTTTGAAAGTGGATTTGTGTTTTCTTTAGGGTGTGCACTGTATAGAATTGGACCGTAAGGCAGCCCAACTTGATTAGGGTTATATATGTATCTTCTCAAAACTATCCTGCCAGAAGCAGATTTTAAGTTTCTACCATTCACATCTTTCTATGATAAAAATGTGTGTTTGGGAGACAGTATTTATCTTCATGAAAAATACACACAATAGTGTTACAGCCAAGTCACTGTGCTGGAGAGCTCGGGGCAGCCTTCATTTGGCTGACCCTGAAGGCAACAGTTACCCTGAGGTTCAAGGCTACTTGCCTCCTTTCTAGGTCACAAATAAGGAGGGGCAAGAAGCATATAAGACAGATAACCTGATAGCCACTCTGAGATTTATCCTGGTTTTACCGAAAATATATTAGGAAGAGAGTAAAGAATCCACAGATATTAAAGCAAACAAGTGCTTCCAAGACTCCCATGAAACTTCAATTAATGGCACATGTATACATATGTAACAAACCTGCACATTGTGCACATGTACCCTAGAACTTAAAGTATAATAATAAAAAAAGAAAAGTTATAAATGAAAAAAAAGAAAAACACATTAATCTCCTGGAAATGCTTCTTGGTTGCCCACTGCAGAGGTAAGGTGTGTGAGAAAGATAAGCAGTGATCTCTATCAAGGAGAGAGGGGAGGCCAGAGGCATGTAAGGCAAGACTACAAATTCATACAGGGCCATTAAAAAGCCCAGGTGCCTCTGGGACTACATTGGGGTCATTTGAACAGAGAATGTAGAGGAGGGAAGATGGACAGTTATGGAGTCAAACAAAGAGAGCCCGGTATCTAAACAAATGGTGAGACTTCAGGGGGTTCTTTAAATGTATGCCCACACAAAAATAAATAATAAGCATGCACTATATCTACACTTATTTATGGATTATTTTCAATGCATAATTTTATTTTATTCTTAAAATTCATGTAGGGAGAAAGAATCAAGTTCTCCATTTCAGAAATTAGAAAAGTTTCAAAAAGGTAAAGGAAACATATCCATTAAACCCCTCTGATGAACATTCAGGCACTCCATAGACATTTCCACATTACCTTATGCAAGCATCGCAAGAAGTCAGTGTGCTTATTACCGTGTATTTAGATGTTATTGTTGTCTTTTAACATATGACAAATTTGTGACTGAGAAGTTTAGTCAAGATCCCACACAAGCAGCAAGTTCTAAAGTTGGAATTTGAGCTCTATGACTGGCTATAACCTTGACCTCTTTCCATTATACAACCCTTCCTTCTCTATGTAGGATTATCCTACCTTCAGAAACAAGGAGAGAAAGGTTTGTACAGGAATGAGGTTTGCTATCTCCAAGTCTCTTGTTCTTTCTAGATATCAAGCTGCTTCCACTTTGTTCCTCAGGTTATACGACGGACCTGGCAACAGAACGATCACCTTATTGATCCCTGAATATAGTCCCATTAACTTGTGGACCACTGTACATGCTGCTCCCTTTGCCACAGATAACCTGACCTGTTATTTACATTTTTCAAGTCAAACTTGACCATCAGTTCCTCCTGGAAGTCTTCCCTCACCCGTTTTTTGCTGTGACACCATCATGGCTCCCCAAGGATGCCCTCCAGTTTATAAAGATGCCTGTCCCATGGGTTCCCATAATACCTTACCATCTCCCTATCAAGCAAATACCACAGTACATTGTAAGAGCCAGATTGCATATGTATTTCTTTTATTTTACTATAAATTCTTTGAAGGCAGGGGCTGTGCTCACTGTTTCCCCGGGCTCCAGCATGGTCCCTGATTACCAGTGGTCAGTTAGTATTCGTTAAAAGAATAAGTAGATGAAACCTTGGTTTTCCTTTTTAATAATTTTTAGGCTACAATTTTGAATAGATCAAGGAAAGACAAACAGGAATGTTCATTATTTTGTTATTTATCCAATGATATTGGAGTAGAAGAAGCTTCAGATAGAGGGATTTGATAGGAACTTGCAACTCAGGTAGAAAACAAAAGTTCACACAAAAGGGAAATGGATACATTCAGCTGCAATGGCTTTCTTTAAGGAAAAGACAGAGAGAGAGACTTCCCAACTGTCCAGTTGGCTTTTATCAGCCTTTACTATGTTTTGATACTGAGCTAATCAAATTAGTATCTATTCCCACTTCCATGTGCAAAAAAGCTTATTTCTAAGGGATTAAAACATTTCCTAAAAATATCCAGAATAGATACTTACAGTAAAAATCTTAAAAACAACAACAACAACAAAAACTTAACACAACACCTAATAAGTATCTGTCTCTATGAGGACGACCACCAAAAATAACATGTACATCCCAAAGGGCTGCTTCCTAGTTACATTAATACATCAAATATCTACTTATGATGATTTATTTGTAGATGTTGATGCTGAAAATCCATCTATCATTTGCAATGCAATTTGCCCAGCTTTACAGATCATAAAAATTCATTGAATTATGCTTCTTCTTATAGTATAATTTAATATCTTGTTTTTCAGCACCAGAATAAATCCCCATGATAAGTAATGATTTCCCTATGTTACCCTTTAGCAGTCAGTTGCAATCAATGCATTTTATATACACACATGCATATGAAAAGTTAATGAAACAAATTTCTCACTTCATAATTTCTTAACTGGAACCCAAACCAAAAGACATAGAGAGAAGTACCCAACCTATTTAGGAATCAGAACAACAAAATTACCCAGTCAATAAGAAAGTCAGCTGCATATTTCTAAAATAAGTATAACATCTTGCTCATTCCACCAAAACTGTAATTTATAACCAACACTGTGGAAAAGACACATGTATGTGTTTTCTTAGAAGTTCACAGTAGAGATTCTTAGTACAGCCATTCTATGCCTTAGACATTAACAAGAGAATTAATAAAATGATGTAACATTGGAGATCTGGAATTTACGTCTTTTGCATTATTAGTACACATGACACTATCTTACCTTATTTTCACATCATTTCTACAAAATGCTCTAAGTGTTTTAATAATTAACATGTACTTTTTCAATCTTTTAGAGAAAGTAAGGCATGGAGAAGTTCAGAGAATGCCTCAAAAATACGAATGAGATAGTGATGACCGCTAAATGATAAAACAAGACTAGGTCTTGTTTTATAAGATGACAGACCAATCACATCCTCTAATGCAAAACTCTCTATTTTTAGTATAAAATTATTAAAATCCCCAATTATTTTTAGCCTCTGAAGAAATTCGCTAATTGTTCTCAGACATCCAAAGCTAGGTCAAGAATGAGACTCTTTTTTCCCCTCAAGTCATAAACTTGTCTAAAATAAAGTAAAACGAAGACTTAAGAAATAAGACCCTGAAGTACTAAAGTGCTTTTGAACTTCAATGGTATATTAGCAAGTTATTCTGAAGTATATAACCAAGATCCTGGATCTCCATAAATCTCAAGTTGTGAATATCTCTATAGCACATCATTTATCCCATAAAACGTAGTAAAGTACAAAATAATAATTCAGTGAACCCTTTAGGACCTTAATGATTCTACAAATACATTAATAAAATCGTTTAATAATCCATAAAAATAAATGCTGCTTCCCAAATAAACACAACACCTCATTATGCTTCCACATTACTGTTGTGACATTATTGTGAAGTTACTGGAATCTTAAAAGAAACATTTAATCTCCATTAATTATTGATCTCTAAACAATGAATAATAGATAACTTCCAAAGCTTATTATGATGAGGAAGGTGGGCAGTCCACCTGGGCTACTCCCTGGCCAAAGAGATTGGCCAGATCACACTGTGTGTTTCCAGTCTATGCCTCAGTGGTATTATACTCATCACACATTATGACTCTTTAGGGTACTTTGTCAATAGGAAACACCATGAGTGTTGCATGCTGCCTGGAAGAGCTCCCTTTAATTGGTTTGGAGAATAGCTATTAAAACCATTTCATGGATTGACAATTCTTTACCAGACTTCCATGGTCCAGGGTAGCAGTAGTGGGGAGCTATTGGGGTTTTGTCTGCTATGTTGATGTAACGATAAACTTTTCAAAAAGATCCTTTTATATTCTCACAAATTCTGTTTCAGAGAACTTTCTCTAAAATGTATTGATCTCTTGGCTCTATTGACTCATACTAATTGGTCATATGATAAACAACCAGGGTCTGGAGAATGGTGGGCCACAAATCAGATTTACTTTCAACATCTGGACATGGAAGGAGAAGATTGACACTTGAAGAGGTAAGAAAGGTGAGGGTGAGCTGATTTAAAGGTTCAAAGCAAAAAGAAGATGAAAAAAGACTGCGTTTATGTATAAAAATTTCCATCCCACACAGAGCTTCCTTTGATTTTAGGGGTAATGTCGTGTTGCAACTTTTATCCCATGTAATCGGTAAGGCAATGAGATGGCCAAAGAGAAGGTGATGCTGAAGGCACATACTATAAAATCGCTGATCAACAGAGATCAGAGATTTTGGTCTCTGTGTCTGTACAAGGAAGTAGCACCTGATACTATTTCTATTGACTGCTCCAGCATTACGCTAGCAGTTTCTACAGAAGAAAGGATGAACTCATGATGGGCAAATTACTCTATTCTGTCCCTTTGTTCCCAACTAGCTATACTGAAAAAGAAAATGGGGCAGAAAATTATAAAATATCACAATAAAATTGGGGCTAAATTTGGGGCTAAAATTATAAAATATCACAATAAAAATTTCATAAAATTTGGAATATAATATAAAAATGCTAATACCATGTGCTTCTACTCAGATTTAGCAAATGTTAACACTTACCATTCTTTCAACAAATCTCTCTTTGTGAGAAAAATGCAAATGTAGTGGAAGATAAATTTTTGTCACTTTTAAGCATTTTTTTTTCCCTCTTTCCCTAGAGGTAATCAAGGTCCCAAAGCTGTTTTATATCCTTTCAGATTGTTATTCATATATTTTTATCACCTATCTGCATCTCCACATAACACATAGCATTTGAGTTTTTAAAAGTTTTACATAAATGTAATCATATAGTATTTATGCTGCAATTTGCTTTTTCACACAAGATTGGTTGAGATTTTTCAGTGCTGAAATGGAAAAATCTAGCTCATTCAAGTTCAAGAATATATTTCTTTATAAATACATCTTCTAAAAAGTATCATTGTGATTCTTGGACCCTCTTGGAATTTTAATTAGAATATTACTCAATTGATTAATCTGAGATTAATGTCTTCATTATATTAACTTTTGCCAGTCATGCACATGTGATTCTTTCTCTTTCATCCAATCTTTTAGATCCTTCAATTGCACGTTACAGTTTTTTGATTGCTGTTAAAGGCTTTTCACACATATTATGTACATAGTTACAGGTTCCTTGTAGTCATTATTATCAACGGCAATTTTTTTCCTATTATATTCTCTATTTGTTATGGCTGATGTATAAAAACACTCTCAAGTTTTTATATTAATCCGATGTGCAATAAACCTTTTAAACACTCTTCTAACAGTTTGGCTGGAAATTCATTTTCAAATATCTATATAATCATATCATATTCAAATAGTGACAATTTTTTTTCTTTTTTCCCATCAACCTATAGTTTATTTTCTTCTCTTTTCTTTCCAGTAACAAATTTAAGTGCTAGCAGTAGCCCTGAATATCTTATATCTTACTAAATACTTGTCTTTGATGGAAAGATTGACTACATTTCATCCATAAGTAAGCTGTTTGCTAGAGAATGTTGGTGGATACTCTTCAATAGATTAAGTGTATTTGAACCTTAGGTCGATAAGAATTTTTATTATGAATAATGCTAACATTCGGAAATATTTTTTCCTACTTCTATTGAAGTCATTGTGTGATTATTTTCTTTAATCAATGTACAGAATTACACTGAGAGATTTTTATGAATTTTTATGATAGTGGCCGACTGTCATATTCCTGGAAGAAAAAGGCTTTTTAAAAATAGTTCAATGTATTTTTAATACTCTGTTGGACTTAATTTGCTGGTGTTTTATTTACAATTTTGTATATATGATTACACACGAGCTTATACTTTTTTTTCCTCTTCTGTTTTTATCTCCTCTTGATGTTAAGACTATATTGGCCTTATAAAATGAATTGGGTAGCATCCTTTATTTTTCTATTCTTTGAAACAGTTTGGACTATATACATACTATCATTTACTCATAAATCCATTTATATCTATAGTTTTCTAAGGAAGACATTTTATAATAGCTACTGGTTCATTTTGGTTTCAAACTAATTTTTCAAGCAAGTTTAATAATTTGTTAAGAAAATTATCCATCTCTTAACATTTTAAATATTTGCTGTAATAAAATAACTGATCAAAATAGTACCATAGGTTTATCATTCCACTGTATCTACAGTTGCATTATTTTTTCATTACTCATTCAGTCTCTCTTTATTCTTAATCAGTCTTGCTTATTTATTCTTTAATACAATCAGTTTTATTTTTCAAAGGGCCAGTTTTACTTGTATTGATCATCTCTTGTTTGTTTTCTATTCATTATTGCTTCTTTCCAGGGGATTCTTTTGCAAACAAAGTTCTAAACCATTTGAGGAAAACTATTACAAAGAAAGTTAATAAAATCAATGATTAAGATTTGACTATATTCCAAATGGAATAAAAATCATAGAGGAAACAAAGTAAATTTTAAATGAGATGGTTCAGAATACATGACTAGATAAAAACATAAGAACTATTTTTATTGAGAAGATAAGGTGTTAGACAACAATTACTAGGGAACAGGGTGCATAAGGTATTTAATGTATGATTGTCTTTTGGAGGGACCAGCATAGAGAAACTAAATAATTCACACATTGGTTAAGTATGTTAATAATTTAATGGAGTACTCTAGAGGCTTTCTCATTTCAATTTTTTATTTTTTTCTATTACTGCTATGTGTTTGAATCAGAAGAAGGGCAACATCATCTTGACAACTTACATACTGTAAGTTACAGATCCTCCAGTATCTTTCTTTCACTTAAGGAAATTTTGAAAGATAACCTCAGTCTCAAGTGTCATGTAGATCTTAAATACATCAAGTTCTTTAACTTGCTCAAGTGAAAAAAAAAAGGAATTGAAACAAGAATGTATTGGGCTTCCTATCTGAGCTTATTTTTTGATCCTGCTTTTGAATACCTTCTCCTCTTAGCAAACAGAAGAGCAGATGCTGCTCTTGAAGGCTTGGCATTTTTCTGCCTTCCTTTGTTTAACGTTTCACCTTTCCCTCAGTTCCTCACCTAAACACTAGACTATGAGCTCTTAGAGGATGGGAAGTGCTTCTTATCATTTTGACTTTGGTGCCTACTACAGTGCCTGGCACAGAGTACTCAGCAGATATTTCTCTAATAGTTACAAGTGAGTCCTTTTGCCATTTATCTTAGTCTATCTCATCTCCACAAATATGAACATAGCCCTTAAAGACACTACAAGTCTAAATCTCACTCCTTCAAGAGTCATTCTCCCTCTACTGTAAAGCTTTTCCTTATAGTGACAACTGGAAATAATTTCTTTTAATTTTGAATTTTTTAAACATGTCTCTTTTATGCCACTTTTTGTTTTCTATACCATAAGACAGTGATTTATGGACATAGACTTCCTTTTCTATAGGACTGTAAACTCTGTAAGACCAGGATTCATCTAATTTTTGTTCTATACAAAGCAAAACACTTTATAAATATTTGATGAATAGTTTATAACATAAAGGAAATGATGTTTGGATTTTTCACCTGCTTGCCTTTTAATTAATCATTTTGTTCACCAGGCCAGTATGAAGATTGCTGAACTATGGTGCTGATATGTCACCTGGAGAGCAGATGTCCTAAGGGCATGAAATGTTGCCTTCCTTCCTTTTAACAAGAATCAACCCCTCAACATTGGCTTTGTAGCAAGGCTACATAAAATTACCAGGCTTTCAGAGTACCTCTAAAGCAAAGGTCAATTATAATTTGTTGGATAATTTCTCTTTCAAATTTATAATTCTGAGATATTTTAGAGTGATAAAAAATTATGATTCAAAATTCATATTTTAAATCAGAATGAACAAATTCAACAAAAATAAAGACAAATAGATGGGACTTAATTAAACTAAAAAGCGGAAGCACAGCAAAAGAAATAAAGCAGCCGAGTTAACAGACAACCCACAGAGTGGGAGAAAATCTTCACAATCTATACATCCAACAAAGGACTAGTATCCAAAATCCGCGAAGAACTCAAATCAACAAGAAAAAAAAAAAAAAAGCAATCCTATCAAAAAGTGGGCTAAGGACATGAATAGACTATTCTCAAAATAAGATACACAAACGGGCAACAAGCATATAGAAAAATGCTCCACATCACTAATTATGAGGGAAATACAAATCAAAACCACAATGCAATACCTCCCCACTCCTGCAAGAATGGCCATAATAAAAAAAAATAGATGTTGGCATGGATGCCATGAAAAGGGAATATTTTTACACCGTTGGTGGGAATGTAAACTTGTACAACCACAATGGAAAACAGTGTGGCGATTCCTTAAAGAACTAAAAGTAGATCTACCATTTAATTCATCAATCCCACTTCTCGGTATTTACCTAGAGGAAAAGAAGTTATTACACAAAAAAGATACTTGCACATGCATGTTTATAGCAGCACAATTTGCAATTGCAAAAATATGGAACTAACCCAAATGCTCATCAATCAATGAGTGGATAAAGAAAATGTGCTCTGTGTGTGTATGTGTATGTATATACACATATACCATGGAATACTATTCAACCATAAAACAAGAATTAAATAATGGCATTCACAGCAACCTGGATGGAAGTGGAGATTGTCAATCTAAGTGAAGTAACCTAGGAAAGGAAAACCAAACGTCATATGTTCTCACTCATATGTGGGAGCTTAGCTATGAGGACACAAAGGCATAGAAGATACATTGGACTTTGGGCGCTGGGGGAAAAGGTGGGGGATGGCGAGGGATAAAAGACTGCACATCGGGTACAGTTTACACTACTTGTGTGATGGGTGCACAAAAATCCCAGAAATCACCACTAAATAACTTAAAGAATGCCTGGGATATTTTTATGTTTTATTCAATGTGGACTTATTAATATATTTTTATTTTAGAAAAATGCATGTCAGTACTATTTCAATCAGACTCAGAAAAGCTGACATAATCAAATCAAAAACTTAAACCCATTCTATCAGTAGATATGTCATTAAGGTTTAAATTCAATGATCAGGGAATGAAGTCAAGTTTCAGCAAATTTACTGTAGAAAATGGTGAGAAGAAGCGTGCAAAGTGGAATGCTACAAACACACAAGCAGTTGGCAGGGGGAGAGAGGGCACAGAGACGGGATCCTGTCCTGAATCAGCTAATGACCAACATGGGGAAGTTACTTAGCCCTTCTGAGCCTTACTTTCTATGCCTAAAAACTGGGAATTATAATTGTGGCTTTGGAGAATGTTTGTTAAGAATACTAAAATGTATGTACATATGCTCCTAATACCATATATGGAGCCTATCAGTTATGTTACAATTAATGATCCTTTATCATAATCATTTATGATTATGAGGATGATGATGAACATTTTCCACAAAGTCAGCAATCCTGGGCTTCACAGCCCTATGGTCAGACTTGTAAATGAGAACTTGAGTTTCTGCTTCGATCAGGTAAATGAAGTTTGTCCTCAGGGTCATGATCATGACAGTATGCTTTGGTGCAAATTATTAGGGCAATTTTAAAAATTACACTTTCAATGGTTTGGGCATTAATCTTTTATAAATAATCATAATAAAGTGGAATAGTCCATCATAAGAAGAAGTTATAGCCAAATAATTTTGTTCTATTAACCAATATATAAAACATGAGATGCTTTATTAAAGCAAATAAGAAAAAAAATCTACTTTGCCAAAAGAACATTTGGATTTTTTTCTTTACTATATATCAGTGGTCTGTAACATGGGAGAGCTATTTCCCACTTTATAACAAAAATGTATGTGAAATACACATGCAACACAAGGACTGCATGTATGTTAAGTGACCCAGGAGGAACTACAGGAGATCATGATACAAACAAGGGTCTATGAATTGGCGGGGAAGAGAAAGTCATAAAGAAGGCAGAGACCAGAA
The DNA here is from genome assembly GCF_000951035.1 of Colobus angolensis palliatus. Taxonomy (NCBI): domain Eukaryota; kingdom Metazoa; phylum Chordata; class Mammalia; order Primates; family Cercopithecidae; genus Colobus; species Colobus angolensis. The sequence goes on from NW_012118488.1 coordinate 6,186,909, forward strand.
TACGTGCTAATGGAGAAATGACTTCAGCATCATAGAAGAAATAAGTAAAAACTCAGAAATGAGAATTGTTTTTCCCAGGTAACTAGTCTCAAGGGTATGGTGGTGAACGCAGTTGTGTTTTAATGCAATCCACAGAAAAAGTGGCAGAATAGTCTGTGAAGCCAAACAGGGTTCACAGATCTGGGATGAATGAGAGAGGGATTGGCCAAGGAGACTTTCCACCTGGGAGCCCCAATATGCCATGAACTGAGTTGATTATGGTAGCTTGCCATTTATTAGATTTAATATTAATACTAAGTAATTTATTACAATATCTCATAATCTTTATAATGATTTTGTGATGGTTATTATCTTGATATTACAGATGAAGAAACTGAGGGGAAAAAAGATGTTAACCTTTGCTGATTCTTTTGAAATCCCTAATTCTTACAACAACCTCAGTTCAGCATTATTAACCTTATTTTCAGGTAAGAAACTAAAACTTGGAGACACTGAGTCACGTAACAATGGCCACACAGATGATAGGTATAAAAATCAAAATTTGAGTATGGATCTGTGAGAAAACACAGAATCACATACATGCATATATGAGGACTTGGGATAACACACTATCTCTTACTATCCGAAATGACAGAAGCCGAGTCTAGGTCACCTGGTTATGAAATATCTATTATATGCAAAGATCAAAGTTTATAGAATTTTAGAGGTGAAAGGGCCTTTAGATATCTTTTATTCCAATATGTTTATTTTATACATGAGGAAATACTCCAGGAAATGTAAATGGTTTGAAGTTAAACTATGTTCAGTATGTTCAACAATTTTTAATATAAAGAATGGAATCATACACACAGAAGATGATTGTGCCCCACCTACATGTGTAATTTTGTGATATCAAATTTAACATTTTCTAATTAATTGTATACAATTTTTCAATATCAAATAATTCTCTTTGTAAAAGTAGAAAACTGGAGAATGGTAAGTTTGAACGTAAAAAAGGAAATGGAAATGTGTTAATTATAAAAAAATGTCCTATTTTAAAGTTAGGTGGCTCTTAGCGTTTTTTTTGTTTGTTTGTTTTGTTTTGTTTTGTTTTTTTGGCTCAGGCTTGACCCTGAAAGGGCTTCCTCTGCTGTAGATAGGGAGTTAGGAAAACTATTCCTATTTATCTAAAAATGAAAATACCAATGTAGCTTACTTGCTGGCCAAGGTGTATATATAGACATCAATAAGAAATTTAAAATAAGAAATTTTAACTTAAATCCTGCAATGAATTAACTTAAATCCTGCAATGAGTATAAGAAACTCCTAAATTGACAAAACAATCATTCTCCGGGAACCCGAAAAAGCAAAACCAAATTGTTCTATAGAAACACTTTTACAACCATCCTCACTAGGAACTTCCACAGAAAAAGGCATATCCATTGAATAAAAGATTCCTAACCAAAATTAGAAACAACAGGAGTAAATAAATCAACACAGGAATAGTCAGAAGCTAAAATTAAACTGATAATGTATGCTGTAATAATCAAAAATAATATATACTCTTGAAAAAGACAATATATCTATAATAAAAATGTAACAGAAGAGATAGAAATCACAATCATAATGAAAGAACAAGAACCCCTATGGGAAAAAGAAAAATCAGATTTAAAAGGAAACCAGAATAGATTGATAAAAATGAAAATTATAAGAACAAAATTAAAATGCAGTGAGTGTATTAAACAACAGCTATGATTAGCTAACGAGGGCATTAGAGAATTGAAAAACAGAAGTGAAGAAGCCACATAGAATTCAGCACATAGAGAGAAATGTATAGAAAGATTTAAAAGACAGATGAACAGATATGGAACATGGAAAGAAATAGATTAACTTCCAAGAAACAACTTGTTTAAGTATATACTTGTGCCTTGTTAGTCTTCCCTTATGTCTTCGATGACAGTATTTAGCTGACTTCCTGTTTTGTTTTTGTGATGTCTGAGTTACTTACATATTCAGAAGTAGATTACAGTCATCCCACAGTATCCACAGGGTACTGGTTTCAGAACCCTACTCTGATACCAAAATCTGTAGTTGCTCAAGTCCTTTATATAAAATAACATAGTATAGTTGACCCTCCATAGCCACAGTTTCCACATTCACGGGGCGCTTACTGTGCTACACTGATCAAATTTCAATTCTGTTCATTCATGTAAGCATAGTACAAGTTTAACTATTTATTAAGTGAATATAAATAGAACTCTAGGAAACTAGAGGAAGCAAAGATAAATCATGACAAACAAAAATATGATAGAAAGGGGCAGAAGTTTGACCAAATATACCAGTAATGAGGATGAAAATTGGAATTAAACTTCCATATTAAAAGATAATATCAGGTACCGTTTAAAAATAACTCAACCTTATAATGAAACATTATAAATTCATATGAATTAATTTATGAATGAAAAATTATAAATTCATATGAAAAAGGAAAGCATCAACACAAGTCTAGAAATATAAGGAATGATGACTGATTATGCCAGATGATATCAGGACCTATACAAGTAAAAGTTGTAGACAACTAGACCGGTGGCAGAAGAGAAAGCCCAGTATCACATGCATTATGTGGGAAGTTGGAATATGAAGAATGTGGCATTAAAATCAATACGGACTAAAGGACAGACTATTTAACAAATTTTAGTGATTCAACTGGCTGTGGGAAATAATTGGATCCCTACTTCATATTAATACAATTCAAGAATTTCATACAGATAAAATACCAAAATGTGAAAAGAAAAATTATAAAATTTAGAGAGAAATATAATATTTCTATAATCTTAGCACAGGGAAGGATTAATGAAATAAGGTACAAAACCTATCAACTATCAAGGAAAAGTTAGTTAAGTAGATAAATATGTCATATTAACATTTTAAATTGTCATTTAAATTGTATAAACAAAGTTAAATGCCTGAGACTGACAGAAGATATTTGCTGAGCACGTAAGTTATATAATGTTAGTATCCAGGACTCTGACACATTGATAAAAACTAGGCAAATAATATAAACTAAAAACTCACAGAAGATACCCAAGCAAGTAACTAGATGCTTATTTTCACTTGTAATTCAGAGAAATGCATATTTGAAAAACAAAGATATTTATTCACATCAGCAAAATCTTGCAATTAATTGGGCAAACATGTCAGAGAAGAAAATGGATGAATAATTGTGGTACATTTATACAATGTAATCCTCAAGATCAAATAAATAAACTATACCTACATATATGAACATGAATATATTTCAAAATATAATTTAAAAGGTAGGTTGCAAAGGACACATATAGCATGTGCAATAATTATGAACACAACACATATATACCCAGAATAAAAGGTGATGTACTAACTTCAGTGTAGTGATCCCTTCTAGTGACCAAGAAAACACAGAACACAAAAAACAAAAAACAAACTGGAATGAAGAAGTATATAAATGTATAATGACACTTTTTCTAAGAACAAAACCTCTGAGACAATACTTGATTATTTTTTGTTGCTGCCATTTGTCTTTGGAACTGACATCCTGCTGGGGTTGGGTCATGAAGCTGATGACTTGATGTAAGTTGCACGGATATTGTTAGTTTCCTCTTCAATTGCCTTTTAGCTCCTTAAAAGCAAACAGGGAATTTGCCCCAAATAGTATATTTTCAATGACTGATACAGTTCATAAAATGTGAGTTGTCAACAAGGAGCATGATGAGGAGAACACTGAAGAAACGAACAAATCCTAATAAACTTAATAGCTAGATCTTGAATGAACTAGAGAGAAAGTTATCCAAATTGAAAACTAAGGCTTAAGGAGGAAGGTAATTGCCAGAGGCACAAGAGACTGAGGAGAAGTAAGGATTTATAAGCCACAGGTCTCCAGCTATTTCTTTTAAGCTTGTGGTACATAAAATTCTTTGTGTCAGAGACTTCCTTGAGAGTCTGAAGGAAGCCTAAAGTCTCCATTTCACCATTTCTTCAAGAAATGAGCACATATATGCAAAATTTGCATATATTTCTGAAGCCTAAGATCTGAAACCTTACCTAAGAACATCCACTGTTAAGAATTTCTGTGGACCAATCCTAGGCTACATGTTGTTGGCATAGGATCTAATTGTGAATGCTGCTTTTTATTCAAACAAATTGGATATTCTTTCAGGTCAACCACGTTGGATGTGGGGAGGATCATTTTTAGAATAGAAGCTCCTCAGAGAAGGTAGTTTCCAGTTCAGTGGAAGTAGACATCAGAGTTCCAGGTGAGTAGAGGTAGACATTCCGCTCACCTTGTCTACTTCCGCTCACCTTGGAGTAGACACTGGAGAAGGGTTGGGATGGATGGAGAAAGAGAATCCTTTGGGAGAGGCATTGGAGTATCTCAGTTCATAGCTTGAACTGAGAGCTTTAACAGGCTGCGGCTTTCAGACATCAGGATTCAAAGCAGCTCAGAGCATCTCCATGCAAAGCATCCAGAGTGCTTTGTAGCCAGCCTTTCCCATAATACAGGCAATCTTTCTGTTCTTAATTACACAATTTGTCCTAAGAAATTAGAAGAAACAAAGAAAAGCCTTACAACTACAGGAGAGAGATTATCTTTTTAAGGAAGGACCACTCCCACCATTTCATTAACTCTATTTCCAGAGCATTCCAGATTGCTGGGAATTTCAATGACCACTCAGTAAATGTATTCATTGCATTGATTGCAAAAAGCTAATTTGCTTTGCTTTGGATGTTTCACCTACTCCAAATCTCATGTTGAAATGTGGCCTCCAATGTTGGGGTCTAGAGGAAGGTGTTTGGGTCATGGGGGTGTATCCTCATAAATGTCTTGGTGCTGTCCTCAAGGTAACAAGTGAATTCTCACTCTGAGTTCATGTGAGACACCTGACTGTTTAAAAGAGCCTGGGCCGGGCGCGGTGGCTCAAGCCTGTAATTCTAGCACTTTGGGAGGCTAAGACAGGCAGATCACGAGGTCAGGAGATCAAGACCATCCTGGCTCACACAGTGAAACCCCATCTCTACTAAAAAAAAAAAAAAAACTAGCCAGGCGAGGTGGCGGGCGTCTGTGGTCCCAGCTACTCCAGAGGCTGAGGCAGGAGAATGGCGTAAACCTGGGAGGCGGAGCTTGCAGTGAGCTGAGATCTGGCCACTGGACTCCAGCCTGGGTGACAGAGCGAGACTCCGCCTCAAAAAAAAAAAGAGCCTGGGGCCAGATGTGGTGGGTCAAACTTGTAATCTCAGAACTTTGGGAGACTGAGGTGGATAGATCACTTTAGCTCAGAGGTTCAAGACTAGCCTGGCCAACATAGTGAAACCCTGTTCCACTAAAAATACAAAAATTATCCAGGCATGGTGGCACATGCCTGCAATCCCAGCTACTCAAGAGTCTGAGGTGGGAGAATTGCTTGAAACCAGCAGGTTGAGGTTGCAGTGAGCCAACACTGTGCCAGTGCCCTCCAGCCTAGGTGACAGAATGCGGCTCCATCTCAAAATAAATAAATAAAAATAAAATAGCCTGGCACTTTCTTTCTTGCTCTCTTGCTCCCTTTCTCACCATTTGACCTGCTTCCCCTTTGTCTTCCAACAGGATTGGGAGATCCTTGAGGCTCTTACTAGAAGCAGATGCTGGTGAGATGCTTTCTGCACATTCTGCAGAACTGTGAGCAGAATAAACCTCTTTTCTTTATAAATTACCCAATTTCAAATATTCCTTTATAGCCATGCCAAGCAGACTACCACAGAAAATTGGTACTGTGGCATGGAACACTGCTATAAAGATACTTAAAAATGTGAAAGCAGATTTGGGACTTGGTAACTGACAAATGTTGGAAGACTTTGGAGGTCTCAGAGGAAGGCAGGAAGATAAAGGAAAGTGTGGAAATTCTTAGAGACTTGTTAAGTAGTTGTGACCAAAACGCTGATAGAAACATTGGCAACGAAGTCCAGGCTAATGAAATCTCATATGAAAATGAGGAAGTTATTGCGATCTGGAGTAAACTTGACCCATGTTACAAGCTAGCAAAGAATTTAGCTGTACTGTGTCCATGTCCTAGGGATCTGTGGAAGTTTGAACTTAAGAGGGATGACTTAGGGTATGTGGTGGAAGAAAATGTCTAACAGTAGTATTCAAGATGTGGCATGGCTGCTTCTAACAGCCTACAGTTAATTAGATGCACATGCAAAGGAATGACTTAAAGTTTGAATTTATAATGAAAAGGAATGCAGGGTGCAAAAATCTGGAAAATTTACAGCCTGGCCACATAGTAGAGAAGGAAAGACCATTTTCAGGAGAATAGTCCAAGCAGGCTGTGGAGAAACCACTTGCTAGAGAGATTCACATGACTAAATGGTAGCCAAGCACTCACAGCCAAGACAACGAGATAAAGTCCTCAAAGGCATTTCACAAGTTTCTGAGGCAGGCCTCCCACCACAGGCCCAGAGGCCTGGAAAGGAAGAATAGTTTCATGAGTCAGACCTGGAGCATTGCTTCCCTGTACCTCAGGACATTGCTCCCCACTTCCTGGCTGCAGCTCAAAGAGTCCCAGGTACAACTCTAGTCCCCTGCCTCGGATAGCACAAGCTGTAAGCCTTTTCAGCTTCCACATAGTGCAAAGTCTTCAGGCCCTCAGAGCCCAAGAGTGAAGGAGGCTTGGCAGCTTCCACCCAGATTTCCGAGGATGTATGGGAAAGCAGACAGAAGCCTGCTTCAGAGGATGAGCCCTCAGAGAGAGCCTCTGCTAGGGCAGTACAGAGGGAGAGTGTGGGATTGGAGCCCCCATACAAAGTCCCCACCAGCACACTGACTAGTGGAGCTATAGGAAGGGTCATGCTGCCCTCCAGATCAAATAAGGGTAAAGTCACTGACAGCTTATATCCTCAGTCTGAAAAAGCCACAGGCAACAGACTCCAACCTGTGAGAGCAGCCATGTGGGCTGTACCCTGCAAAGCCATAGGGACAGGCCAGTCCAATGCCTTAGGAGGCCATCCCTCGTACCCATGTTCCCAGGATGCAAGAAACAGAGTCAAAGGAAATTATTGTGAAGATTTAAGATTTAACGTCTGCTCTGCTGTGTTTCAGACTTGCATGGGGCTTGTTACTCCTCTGTTTTTGCCAATTTCTCCCTTTGAAAATAGAAATGTTTACTCAATGCCTGTACCACCATTGTTGTACAGGAAATAAATAACTTATTTTTGATTTGAAAATCTCATAGGTAGAAGAAACTTACCTTTAGTCTCAGATGATACTTTAGACTTTTGAGTGATGCTAGAATGAGTTAAGATTTTGGAGGACTATTGGGAAGGGATGATTGTATTTTGGAATGTGAGATGAACACGAAATTTGGGCCAGGGAAGAAATAATATGGTATGGATATTTTGCCATCTCCAAATCTTATGTTCAAATGTGACCTCCAGTGTTGGAGGTGGACGTAGTGCAAGGTGTTTGGGTCATGGAGGTAGATCCCTCATGAATGGCTTGGTGCTGTCCCCATGATAATGAGTGAGTTCTCACTCTGTGAGTTCACATATCTGGTTGTTTAAAAAAGACTGACACTCCTTCCTCTATCTCTTGCTCCCTCTCTCTTACCATGTGACATGTTTGCTCCCACCTTCCTTCCACCATGATTGGAAGCTTCTGGAGGCTGTCACCACAAGAAGATTCTGATACCGTGTTTCCTGTACACCCAGCAGAACTATGAGACAAATAAACCTCTTTTCTTTATAAATTACAAAATTCCAGGTGTTCCTTTATAGCAGCACAAAACAGACACACATAATTCTAGGTTCTTTTCACAAACACCAAGATTCAGACATTTCAGTGGTTTAAAATTAGGGTCAAGATTCTTATTGCCATTATTCTCTTTAATGAACAAAATGTTAGTTGTGAAATTATATATTTTAATGAAATTTAGTGTAGCTACTTACGTTAATTTGTACATTGTAAATATGTTAATGTTTCTCTGCATTGTCTCTTATACCAAAAAGGTTATGTTTGACTGATTCACCCTCTCTGAATACTGGGAGAGAAGGGTTATTTAGGTTTGGTTTTAATTTGTCAATCCCACAAGCAGTTTTCAGCAGATAGAAGGTATTTGGATATTTTCTTACATGAAACAATCCAAACATACACTTTATAATTTTTTTACTATGTTTAAATGGATGTATACAACACATGCAGAAAAGTGCACAGATAAGCATATAATCCAATTCATTTCTACAAAGTGAATACATCTATGTGTTTGCCACCAAAAATCTAGGTCCTACACTAAAAAATAGAGCATTACCAGCATCCCAGAAGCCCCAGATCAAAGTAGGCATATGCAAGAAATATTTTGTAATTTCTATTGTAATTGCTTCTTTGATCCATGGGTTATTTAGAAATATGTTGCCTAATTTTCCAACATTTGGGAATAACATTTGGGAATTTTCTAGTTATATTCCTGTTATTTACTTACAGTGTAATATCACTGTGAAGAGAATATATACATATATATATAATCTGCTTTGTGTTTTCTGGATTTTTAAAAAAAAGTTTGTTATATCACTTGTTGAGAATTGCTACAGTCTCCTATTATAATTATAGATTGCTCTATTCTTCATTTAGTTTTGTCAATTTTTGCTTTATTCAAATTAAGTCTATGATTTAAGGTGAGTACAAATTTTGAACTGTTATATCTTTTTAGTGGATTGACCCTTTTATCATTATAAAATGTCGTTTACCACTAGTAATATTTTTTGCCTTAAATCTACATTACCTCATATTAAACAATTTGGATGATATATTTTCAGATATTTTTGGCACTTCCTGAACAATGCAAGTTTCTTAGAAGCTTCAAATCCAATGATGCCCTTTCCATATTTTATGTCATTGTTTTGGGGGGGTGGTATTTTAATTCTGCATAAATTTTAAACTCAAAACAATATTAGAAGCATTATATTTTAATATCACTTTATAGGGTCAGTATTAATTTATATGTCTACTTTTTCCTCATTACCTTCTGAATTTTCTTGCTTCAATCTAAGATCATTTTTCTTCTGCCTAAAGAATTCTCTTGTATTTTGTTTTCTACAAATTTGTCAGTTTTTGTCTAAAAACGTCTTTATTTTGTCTTTACACTGAAAGGATAATTTTACTTGGTATAGAATTTCAAAATTTCTGTGATTTGCTTTAATTCTTAAAAAATGTCATTCCATTTTTTTTCCTTCCATAACTTTTATTCAACTTCTATTTTAGATTCAGGGGGCATATGAGTAAGTTTGTTACATGGGTACATCGCATGATGCTGAAGTTTGGGGCATGATTGATTCCATCACCCAGGTAGTAAACATAGTACCCAATAAATAGTTTCTCAACCCTTGCCTCATTCTTCTTTACCCCCTCTAGTAGTCCCTAGTTCTATTCTTGCCATCTTTATGTCCATGTGTACCTAATGTTTAGCCACCATGTATGCATACATGTAGTATTTGGGTTTCTGCTTTTATGTTAGTTTGCTTAGTATAACGGCCTCCAGCATCACTCACTGTTACTTGCAAAAGACATGATTTTGTTTGTTTTTTATTGCCATGTAGTTTTACATGGTTTGTATGTACCACATTTTATTTATCCAATCTACCATTGATGGGTATCAAGGTTGATTCCATGTAACAAACCTACTCATGTACCCCTGAATCTAAAATAAAAGTTGAATAAAAGTTATGGAAAGCAGAATAAATGGAATGACATTTTTTAAGAATTAAAGCAAATCACAGAAATTTTGAAATTCTACACCAGTCATGGGGACTGAGGTTGATTCCATGTCTTTGTCATTGTGAATACCACTCCAATGAACATATGAGTACATGTTTCTTTTTGGAAGAATGATTTATTTTGGAGAATGATTTGGAGATATACCCAGCAATGGAATTGCTGGGTTGAATAGTAGTTCTATCTTTAGTCCTTTGAGAAATCTTCAAACTGCTTTCCACAGTAGCTGAACTAATTTATATTCCCACCAACAGAGTATAAGCATTCCCTTATCTCTGCAGCCTTACCAATATCTGTTATTTTTCTATTTTTAATAGCTATTCTGACTGACTTGAGATGATATCTCATTGTAACTTTGATTTGCATTTCTCTGATAATTAGTAATGTTGTATGTCTTCTTTTCAGAACTGAATAAAATAAAAATCTATACAAAGGATTAAGAAAACCAAAGTTTATTTTTTGTTAGGATAAAAAAGAGCAATAGACCACTAGCTAGATTAACAAAGGAAAAAAGGGAGAAGATCCAAATAAGCACTATCAGAAACAACAAAGGTGACATTACAACCAATCCCATAGAAACACAAAAGTTACTCAGAGATTAATATGAACACCTCTATGCACACAAACAGAAAATCTAGAGAAAACGGATAAATTCCCAGGAATGCACAACCTTCAAAGATTGAATCAGGAAGAAATTGAAACCCGGAACAGAACAATAACATGTGCCAGAATTGAATCAGTCATTAAAAGACTACCAACCAAAAAAGGCCCAGGACCAGATGGATTCACAGCCAAATTCTACCAGACATACGAAGAACAGCTGGTACCAATCCTTACTGAAACTATTCTAGAAAATCAAGGAGGGGGACTGCTTCTTGGCCTTTTGGCTAAGATCAAGTGAAAATCAAGGAGGAGAGACTCCTCCCTAATTCATTCGATGAAGTCAGCATCAGCTCAACATTAAAGCCCAGCAAAGACGATGAAAAAAAGAAAACTACAAATTACTCTCCCTGACAAACATAGATATGAAAATCCTCAACAAAATACTAGCAAGCTGAATTCAGCATCACATCAAAGTGTTAATTCACCACAATCAAGCAAGTGTTATTCCTGGGATGCAAGGTTGGTTCAACATCCGCAAATCAGTAAATGTGATTCAGGACATGAACAGAATCAAAAACATAAATCATATGATCATCTTGATGGACACAGAAAGATTTCAGTAAATCCCTTCATGATAAAAACCCTCAACAAAGTAGGCATTGAAGGAAAATATCTCAAAATTATTGGCACCATCTGTGACAAACCCACAGCCAACATTATATTGAATGGGTGAAAGCTAGAACAATTCCCCTTAATAACTAGAACAAGACAAGGATGCCATTCTAACCACTCCTATTCAACTGAGTACTGGAACTCCTAGCCAGACAAATCAGGCAAGAGAAAGAAATAAAATGCATCCAAATAGGAAAAAGAGACAAATTATCTTTCTTTGCTGATGACATGATTTTATATCTAGACAACCCTAAAGACTCCACTAAAAGGCTCCTAAAACTGATAAACAACTTCAATCAGGTTTCAAGATACAAAATAAATGTACAAAAATCAGTACCATTTCTTTTTTTTTTTTTTTTGAGACAGAGTCTCGCTCTGTCGCCCAGGCTGGAGTGCAGTGGCCGGATCTCAGCTCACTGCAAGCTCCGCCTCCCAGGTTTACGCCATTCTCCTGCCTCAGCCTCCCGAGTAGCTGGGACTACAGGCGCCCGCCACCTCGCCCGGCTAGTTTTTTTGTATTTTTTAGTAGAGACGGGGTTTCACCATGTTAGCCAGGATGGTCTCGATCTTCTGACCTCGTGATCCACCCGTCTCGGCCTCCCAAAGTGCTGGGATTACAGGCTTGAGCCACCGCACCCGGCCAAAATCAGTACCATTTCTAAACACCGATAATATTCAAGCTGAGAGCCAAATCAAGAACATAATCCTATTTACAATAGCAACAAAAATAAAATACCTTGGAGTACATCTAGCCAAGGGGGTGAAAATTTTCTGCAAGGAGAACTACCAAACACTGCTGAAAGAAATCACAGATGACACAAACAAATGGAGAAACACTCCATGCTCACAAACTGGAAGAATCAATATCATTAAAATGAGTATACTGCTCAAAGCAATCTACAGATTTGATATTATTCCTAGCAAACTGCCAATGTCTTTTTTCACAGAATTGGAAATATCAATCCTAAAATTCATATGGAACTTGAAAAGAGCCCAAATGGTGAAAATGGCTAAACAATCCTAAGCAAAAATAAAAGTCAGACTTCATTACATTACCCAATTTCAAACTATATAACAAGGCTACAGTAACCAAAACAGCAATGGCACTAGTACAAAAACAGGCTCATACACCAATGGAACAAAATAGAGAGCCCAGAAATAAAGCCATTCCCCTACAACCAACCAACTGATCTTTGACAAAGTCAACAAAAATAAGCAATGGGGAAAGGACTTTCTATTTAATAAATGGTGCCGGGATAACTGGCTGTGCATGTGCAGAATGAAACTAAACCTCTATCTTTACTGTAAACAAAAATTAACTCAAGATGGATTAAAGACTTAACTGTGAGACCTAAAACTATCAAAATCCTAGAAGAAAACCTAGGAAATACCCTAATGGACATGGCCTTAGCAAAGAATTTTGACTAAGTCCTCAAGAACAATTGCGACATAAAAACCTCCAACATTTACAGATGGGATGTGATTCAACTAATGAGTTCCTGCACAGCAAAAGAAACTATCAACAAAGTAAACAGTCAGCTTACAGAATGGCAAAAAAAAAAAATTTGCAAAGTATGCATGCAACAAAGGCTACTATACTGACCAGAATGTAAATGGAACTTAAACAATTCAACAAGCAAAAAACGACCCCATTAAAAAGTGGGCAACAGATATAATTTGTGTTGAATGAAGTCTGCATTTTATTTCTTTTTCTTTAAAAGTTATATGTCTCTTTTTTCTTCTCTCTCTAAAGTTTTCACTTTTTTCTTTTTTAACAGTTTTACTGTGTTTTACCTATGTGTAGTTTTATTTTATTTTATTCTTGTTGGGGTTTGTCAAGTTTATTGTCTCTGTGGGTTAGTGTGTTTATCAGTTTTAGAAAATTCTCAACCATTACCTCAGCAAACATGGCTCCTACCTTACTCTGCACTTCCCTTCTATCTGGGCTCTTGGCTGCTTAGGGCTTGGTAACCTCAGTTACTCTAAAATCCCTTCTGGGATATTTTTAAATCATTTTATGCACATTATCTAGTTCTCTGCGAAAGGATCAATCTGATCTAAGCTAATCCTCCATAGCCAGAAGGAGAACATCCCCTTTTGAGGTGATACTTCTTATACTGTCATAATCCTAGCCATAGACTGAACACATAATATACTTATTTTTACTTAGACGTAGTCACATATGTGAAATGTGAGCCAAATTTAAGTTATGTAAGAAGATAATAATGTTGAGCCTATTAAGTAACATTAAGATCTGCAGTCCTAGTCACCAGTTGCCGTAAGTGAGAGTACTAGGGCAATGTGACCTCACTATAAACCCATGCATGCTTGAGGGGCTGCCAAATCACAAGCTGGAGTCAGTGGAGGGTGGGAGGGGGTAAAGCTACTGCCAGAAATCCCAAGCCAAAGGGAAGCAGAGGAAGGGAGCCAGGTAAGGGAAGTAACAGCATGGTATACTGTGTCTTGGAAGATATCCAGAAGCACTTTGGGGCCCTCACAGGCTACTTCCTCATCCACAGATGATGCCCAGGCCTCCCTCTATAAGCAGATAACTTTTTGTCTCTAAGCTTCAGATTTCTTAAAATGATAATCATGAATAATTATATTACAAGCTGGTAGTGACTGTAAATAATAAAGATGCAAAGTGCTTAGAATAGTGTCTCATTCATGGTAATTGCTTAATAAGTCAGAGTTATGATAATGGTGATAGTGAGAATGATCATTGTGTTTAAGGTATTGACGATTGTGATGACGGTCATAAAGTAAGAATGATCATCATTACCAGGAAGAAAGAGGATATCATATATACAGTATATGTATATATACAGTCTCCCAAAAAGTCAGCTATGACAGAATGCTAGACTTCTGCTTTTACCTTGATCTTAATATACAGTAAGTATGTGTGCTTGAATCATCCCAAAACCTTCCCTGCCAACCCCTGGTCCATGGAAAAAAATGTCTTAAATATACACACATACTGTATATTAAGGTCAAGGTAAAAAGGGGAGTCCAATATTTGCTGCTTTTAAAACATGTTTTCTACTGTAAAGTGGTCATGCTTCTGAGCCTCTATCTGATTGAACTTGCTGAGTTCTAATCAGGGCGCCAGTGCCCTAAACAGGGTCTCTGTGACATAGGACATGCCTCCACCTGGGTTCTACTCCATTTTCCCTCATACCAGTAATGTCAAGGAGAGAATAAAGCTTCCTCATTGTCGTAGAGTTTGAAGAAGGACTTCATACTAGTTTATATAGCTCAGAGTTTCAGGATGATTACTAAGCAAGGTTCCAAGGAGAAACAGCACATACTTCAGAAGAGATACATTCCTCACTGTGGCTCTTGCTGGAAAATATCAATAATAGAAAGCAATTTTCCCAAGGCTCATTCACATAGGACTAGATGGATTTTTTTGCTTCAAATTCACTGCATTTTTAGAAGAGGATAATTAAAAAAATCTAACTGCCACTTAAACCAAATGGGTAAGGCACCTAGATAGAAAATGATAAAATCAGGACACTGCCATTTCTATTCATGAATGCCTTTCCTGTCTTCATTTAACTTAAGATATTTTTGATTGTAGAGAAGTAAAACATGCATAAAATACCAGCCTTTTCAGCATGTGATAGGCAACTTTGTTGATACAAATGGACTTGATGTTTGCTTTTCAAGCTGTAGATAAAGACAGAATTGATGGTGACAGGGAAGAGATGGAACCCATACGGGAAAGGCTGAGGAAATAAACTTGGCCAGGATGTACTTTTATGCTTTTTTATGTACAAAGAAATATACACACATAGAAATATATATATATATACACATACATAGTATATATGTGTATATTACATACATATGTGTGTGTGTGTGTGTGTGTGTGTGTACACATGCACGTACACACAGAAGGAAAATACCTTTTAAATTGAGGGAAGAATAACAGCTTTCCTCTAATCTGGCTAAGGTTAAGATTCTAGCAAATATGGGCTCCCATTCATGAGTAAACTTGTCCCAGTGAAGAAAGAGGAAATTGTCTAAGAAAGCCAAAGGGTCCTCCACAGAGGTGCAACACAGTGACGTGAGTTAAGGGCCCCATGCAGCTGAAGATTCTTCATCAAAGTGACTTGTGGAATAAATATGCACTAGAGTAAAATTACATAAGCCTCAAAGTCTCCTCTGACCACCACTGTCTTTCTAGATTTGAGGAATCTCACTTTCCTCTCTCATACTAGTCCCACGGTTCTCTACTCAACAGCACCTACGATGTCCCTTTTTCTCTAGCTTAATCCTCCCAGAGACCTAGAGTTTTCAAAAACAGAGGCAGGTGATGAGAGAAAACCTCCTAGAGCAGCAGTCTCCGACTGTATTGGTCTGTTCACCTGCCGCTAATAAAGACATATCCAGGACTAGGTAATTTATAAAGGAAACAGGTTTCATTGAGTCATAGTTCAGCATGGCTGGGGAGGCCTCAGAAAACTAACAATCATGGTGGAAGGGGAAGCAAACAGATCCTTCTTCACATGGTGGCAACAAGGAGAAGTGTCAAACAAGAGGAGGAAAAGCCTTTTATAAAACCCTCAGATCTTGAGAGAGCTCACTATTACGAGAACAGCAGCATGCGGGTAACCACCTCCATGATTCAATTACCTCTCATGAGCTCCTTCCCACAACATATGGGGATTATGGGAACTACAATTCAATATGAGATTTGGGTAGGGACACAGCCAAACCATATCATCAACCTTTCTGGAATGAGGAACCAGTTTTGTGGAAGACATTCTTTCCATGGACCTGGGTTGGAGGTTGGGGCAAAGGTTTCAGGATGATTCAAGCACATCACATTTATTGTGTGTTTGATTTCTGTTATTACATTGAAATATTTAAAGAATTATACAACCTCACCATAATGTAGAATCAATGGAAGTCCTGAGTTTGTTTTCCTGGAACTAGGTGGTCCCATCCAGGGGCAATGGGAGACAGTGACAGATCGGCAGGCATTAGATTCTCATAAGAAGCACACAACCTAGATCCCTCACATGTGGGTTTGCCCTCCTATGAGAATCTAATGCAGCTACTGATCAACTGGAGCCAGAGCTCAGGTGGTCATGTGAGTCATGGGGAGTGGTTGTAAATGCAGATGAAGCTTCCCTCACCTGTTGCTGCTCACCTCCTGCTGTGTGACCCAGTTCCTAACAGGCCTCGGACTGGTATGGGGGTAGAGGGTGGGGGTGTTGGAGACCCCTCTTCTAGAGGAAAGGAAAAGCAACAGACTGGCTTTCTTCTTGGAATCCCCTCAATGGTTCTCGGTTTTCTCATCTATAATAAGAGAGGTTTGAACTATAATTATCTGAAGTCTGCCCCAGCTGGGTACTCTGGGAGTCTAGGATCTAAAATTGGGGAAAGACGACATGCACATAGGAGAAGTTATATTTTAAAAATCTATGTAGTGTAGGAAGGAAGGGAGCCCTGAGGCTGAAGCAGTGACTATCCCACTCTTCTTACAGAAGCTATGTTCAGGGGACTTCATTCCCTTTTGCAGACCCTCATTCACTTTTTTCCCCTCACCCCTACTCAGAATCAGAGCTAATTTTTCTTAGGAAAGAATCTAATCTCTTTCCAGAAGTGAGGCAGATACAATGCTTTGCATTTTTCAGATGAGAAAACTGTGAGTCAGAGTTGAGTAATCTGTCCACAGTGACACAGTGTATCTAATAAGTGGCAGAGAGAAACAAGTAGGAGACAGAGACAGTCATTTGACAGAATCTCCCTTCCCTTGAACCCTTGTGTCAAGAGCTTCTGGGATCCTACTTTCAACACTGGGAGGCTGGACTGCTTTTGGCTGAGGTGAGTTCTCTCTAAAGCCATCTTGCTGACCATCACTTTATATTGGCTGACCTCTCAGAGTTTCCTCTCTGTAAATACAAGCAGCAATATCTGAGTCCATGCCTCCCAGGGATAGTAAGATAAATGAGATAATAAAGGTGAGAACCAAATGAGCTCCTCTTAATGACAGTGTTAAAAACCCCATGAAGTACTATGATGTTATTAACAAAATGCAGAGGCTGCAGAGTTACATCTGGCCAAATTCTTACACCTCTCAATTTTTTAGCAAGGAGATATAGATATGAAATCAGTATTTTCCAATAGTGAAACTGACTACAAGTGAGTTCTCATTTTTAAACAAACCTATTCTATGCAAATACAATCAATAGAAAAAGCATCAAGGATCTATACGTATAGCTATCTTTCACAAAACTATTCTAGTTTTCCTTATTAAAAAAACTTCAAAATATTTCATGCTTTGTGGCATTTCAGTGAAATTGGAATTGTAAAATAATGATTTCCTGAAAACCTTTTAAAGGTACAGATCTGGCATGAAGTGAGGTATGACTGAAGTTTCTAGACAACCATTTGAGATTTTGGCAGTGCAGCCCTCCCAAGAGAAGATTCTACCAGCCAGTTGCATCACATGCAAATATTGGAGGCCGTTGCTCTGGAAATGCAACTAAAAATAATACCTGGGTGTGGACAAAATAAGTAGGGAGCCACACTTAGCTATGAGCCAGTGTATTGCAAAGGGCCGGTGTTGGTCAAGAGCAGTGGGGCCATCATCTTGATTTAGACATACTGTCCACTTCTCTAACGCAAACCCACAAAATTATTGACTCTTAGAGTGCCCACAAAGCTTCTGCTGTGGTGATAGGACTTTTAGGGCCATGAAGAAGCTAACACTAACTCTTACATTTCAATTTTTTCCCTTTTCCCACATAGCTTACACTAAAACTCTTCCCAGCTTGTGGCCTGGAGAATGTATTTTTCTGGCATCACATTCCCTTTCCAACATTATTCCTGTCCCTCAACCCTGTTCAATCATCTTATTTAAAATGACTGGATAATTCCTTTGAGGGTGCTATCATAGCCCAAATATGTCAAGGTCTAAGGTTTTTCACTAGTAAACATTGAACATCTTCAGTTTTAAATTATAAGTTAATTCTATAACTTACTTGAGCCCATTTATGTTTATTCATTGCTGAAGTTCCTCTTAGATCTTGCCTTCTCTCATAACTTCTCTATAACCCAAGAAGGAACCCACCTAGATCTCCTGGACCCCCTCTTGCCTAATTTAGGTAGATTGTCATAGGAGATGAACAGTTATCTCACATTTAAGTTTTCAAGAGATGGTATCAAAACATGCTTTGGTCAACAAGCCCAATCATATTCCCACAACTTTTGAGTGCTCTTCCTGATTCTAGAGCAAACACACTGATTTAGATAGAGCACCATGTTTCTTGAATAATCCTGTTGAGATTGAAGCAGGGGTGTTATTAATAGAGCACAGCTCTTGGAGTTAAACCATACCCGCCCCCGGCCCCTCACCACCCTACAACAGGCTTAGGAAGGTTGCTCAGCCTCTCAAGGCTTCTGCTGTTTCTCATCTGTAAAATACCAAAGATTGCCATCCCCATCACTGTTGTGGGAGATCAGCAAGACATAAAGTGCTGGCCAGGATGTTTGGCCAATAGTGGTACCTGATTCAGTTATTCAGTGACTTTCACAGTCACCTTGAGCTTGACTGTCTCAAGAAAAGTAAAGAAATTAAGAAGTATATGAGCCACTGAACCTTGATCACAAATATTCTAAGAAACTTATAACTCCTTAGCCATATGTTTCATTTCAAATTCAAGTATGAAAAAAGCTATGTAACTGAACTAAAAAGTGGATCTACTCTATAATTTATTGTATTATAATACATATGTATACATCTCACACACTATGTATTTATACTTTAAGAGAGAAAGACTTTTATAAGACTTTTTATGTCAAGTGAGGGCATCTGTTCATTTGTATAGAGCACATACTGCTTTGCTGCAGAGTGCAGAGAGAATGACTTTGCTCTTCATTACCTAAAATTGAGTCCACCAGGGATGAAACACAGGCTTGTAGTAGCAAAGGCTTCTGTCCAGCTGAGCGGTAAATCCTGGCTGCCCCTGATGATCACAGGGACTGGCTCCTGGTAATAATTTTGATGTCATTATCCTCTCCTAGAAATGCATGAATGGTTCTGGCCTTTAAAAACAGATTTAAGAGGATGCATTTATCTTGACATTATCAGCCTTTTAAAGATCATGCCGTAGGGCCTGTTGACCTTTCTCGCTTAATGATGAGTTGCAAAACAGTGGGATAACATCAATGGACGAAAGGGTGAAAGAGTGTGTACCCAGAAGCAGCACCCATGGAGAGGAGGAGGTGGGACAGGGATGTTCAGGCTGGCAAAGGAAACTTGCTTTAGTCCTGTGGGAATTGAAGAATCCCACGTAAATGGAAGCACAGGAGGTACAAATGGGATTCCATTTCCATCTCTGCTCTAAATATGCAGGCTTTGGGTACCGGGATGGTTAATTTTAGGTTTCAACTTGACTGGAGTAAGGAATACCTAGAAACTTGGTAAAGCATTATTTTTAGGTGTCTGTGAGGGGGTTTTCCGAGGAGATTAGCATGTGGGTCTGAGTAGAATAGGTGGGGAAGACCTGCCTTCGATATGAGAAGGCACCATTCATTCTTCCTAGTCCAGAAAAGGTGAATGTGTCAATCTATCTGCTCAAACCGGGATACACTCTTCCTCTCTTGTTCTTGGACAAAACCTTCAGGCTCCCAGCCTTTGAGCTCCAGAATTTATACCAGCAACCCTTTTCCCCACCTGAGGCTCTCAGGTCTTTGGTCATGGAATGGGGATTGTCATAAGCTTCCTTAGTTCTGAGGCCTTCGGACTTGGACTGAGCCACACTACTGGCATCCCAGGGTTTCCAGCTTGAGGATGTCATGGGACTTCTAAGCTTTGATAATCACATGAGCCAATGCTTTTAATAAATCTCTTCTCATTTATCCATACATATTTTATTGATTCTGTCTCTCTGGAAAACCCTAATAGAGGTATATATCAAGGCATAAGTCAAGAGAAATAAGATATTTGGCTTATTAAGTGGTTGGCAATGACTTCAATTCTTTTTTTTTTTTTTTTTTTTTTTGAAATTCCTGAGGTATCAGAACTATAGTTGCGTTGGACCATGATGGGAAAATAGAT
>NW_012118488.1:6207060-6214800 GCF_000951035.1 Colobus angolensis palliatus
TCTCGATCTCCTGACCTCGTGATCCGCCTGCCTCGGCCTCCCAAAGTGCTGGGATTACAAGCGTGAGCCATTGCGCCCGGTCGCATCTTTATTTCTTAGAAGAGGTAAATGTGACACAAATTGGCAGGCTTTTTAGATCTGATAGAGCTGGGGGATGGTTACATACCAGTCCCCTCTATTTAATGGAGAGATTAGTGGGGATCTGCAGCCAAGCTGTCTGAGTCCAATCCAGTCCAGCTCAACCATTTCACCAGTGCATGACCCCTTGGGAGAATGATTTTACCTCTCCAAGTCTCAACTCCTTACCTATAAAATATGGCTAATAACAGCGCTACAATGACTAAATGAGTTAGTATTTGAAAGCTCTGAGAGACTACAGTAATAAATATAAGTGATGGTAAAATAAAAATAAACAATGTAGTGCACAGCTCAATTAGGTAGAGGACAGGAGATCTGGGATGGGTGATGATAACCTTACTTCAATCTCATTTTTCATGACAAGAAAACTAAGGTTAGGGGAGTAGAATTAACTTTTATTACAAGGTAGAAACAATCAGAGATATCACACTGGGCTCATAACAAAAGAACTATATACCTGGAAGGCTCCTTGGTGATCCTACTGATAGGGACAGGAGGCAGAGAAACTCTAGCCAAAAAAGGGTGGGTCTCTGGTGAAGCTCCACCTTCAAGCTGAAAAGCCTGAAACAGCAGCCCAAAGTGAGAAATTCTATCCCTGTTTTTTCACTTGAATGTTTCCTTTTCATAAAGCACCTATGGCCCCACCACGCCTCATCCTGTGCCTATAAAGACCCCAGATTCAGCCAGCAGAGAGGAGCAGCAGCTGCATATCAGAAAGAAGCGGCTTGACTTCAGAGGGATGGCTTGATGGAGTAACTTCAGAGAATAATCTGGCCAGAGATGGCTAGACTTCAAGGGAAGATTATCTACCCTCTCATCTGTCCCCTTTTCAGCTCCCCTTACCAATGAGAGCCACTTTCATCAGCAATCAAATCTCCTGCATTTACCATTCTTCAATTTGTTGTGTGACTTCACTTTTCCTGGATGCTGTACAAGATTCAAAAAGCTGTCGCACTGGCCCTTTGCCCTCGCTGGCGGAGGGCAGCTGCCTCACACAAAAAGACAAAAGACTCACTGAGCCGTTAACATTGAAGCCATCCACAGAGGGCAGTGCTAAAAGAGCACTGTACCACATCCTCTGGGGCTTCAGGGGTTGCAGGCACCCCCACCTGGATGCTGCCGCGGGGCCCACATGGAGTTCACTCCTGCTGGTGCAGATGCGGCCTGTCAGTTCCAACACTGATGCACTCCAGTTCCTACCTTGTTCGCTCATGAACTCTCTCCCGCGAGTTGAGGGCAGCGGGCTAAGTAAATGAGGCACGCGTGTTGTGAGTTCCATGAAGGGGTCAGGGAAATATCCTGCTTCACTAGCATTTAATGCAGAAGTTGGCAAAACTTTTCCATAGAAAAATGGGCCTTGGGTAGGATTTGGCTCATGGACTCTCAGGCTGTAGTTGGCCAATCCCTTGTCTAGTAGTTCTCAAATATTCCACGCATCAGAATCACCTGGAGAGCTAAACACAGGTTGGTGGGCCCCACTCCCAGATTTTCTGATTGTGTAGGGGTAGAGCCTGAGAATTTGCATTTCCAACAAGTTCCCAGAGGATGTCGATGCTGCTGGGCCAGGGACCACATGTGGGGGTGTCTGCTGTTATAATGTAACTTTCTCATTTTATACATGAATAGAATCAGGCCTAATTGGATCAGTGAATAGAACTGATCCAATTTTGTAAGTGAGGTCAGACAGCAAGTAAAAGAATTTGGGCTTCACTCAAAATCTTGTTTATTTTAAAATAACATATAAAGTGACAACGGTATCCTGGGTGCCGTGCTAGACTCTGGGTATATAAAGAGAAATGTGACATGGCCCTTGCCTTCTAGAGGCTTGCTGTCTAGTGGAAGAAATGAGATAATAGATGATACAGTATGTAAGACTCCTGGGAGCATAGGAAACATTGGGACCCCAGATAATTACCTGGTTTCTTGAAGGAGGGGCCACCTCGAGTATCTTGAAGATTAAATAGTCATCGAACACGAAAAATAGGCAGGTAAGGGGAGGAAATTCCAGGTAGGGGGAACAGATTGTGTAAGGCATAAGAGAAGCAACATGGCATTGTGTTTCACAGTAGGAATTCTGGCTCTGCCACTTACTAGCTGCAAGCCTGGGTCAGTTATTTAACCTGAAAACCTCAGTGTCTTCTTCCAAATATAGGGATAATAAAAGAACTGACCACCTAGGGTTGATGTGTGAATTACATAAGATAATGAATGTATAGTGTTTTGGCCTAGTGCCTGAAACACAATTAGTCCTTAATAAATATGGGCAATTGTTATTAGTGTTGTTATCATAGCCAGTGATGTATCACAGCATGATACATTCACAGTCATTAATGAACTAGAGTATGAGGTGCAGGTGGAGTTACTGAGGTGGGCAAGGCCAGAAAATGAAGGACTCTAGTCCCTGCCTGACTCAGGGAGGGCAATGAGCAGAGAGTGGCAGAAGAGTGGCATGCTAAAGTCTACATTATAATTGAAGGAACAGAGAATGATTAAGACAAGTGATGTGGTAACCCAAGAATTGGGAAAAGATTTTGAAGAAAAGATGATGATGTCAATTTTGGAAATCAGTGGGATATCGAAATGGAAATGTCTGGAACTCAAAAGAAAGATCTTGGCTACCCAAATTCGAAATCCCTGGGTTGGCAGTTGAATAGATGGAAGTGAAATGTCACCCTGCAATACTATGTAGGGAGAAGAGAGTTCACACCAATGCTTAAAAAGTCAGCATTGAGAAGTAGAAAAGAAGAATCATGAGACATCATCCAAGTAGCTAAGAGAGAATAATTTTAAGAAGGAGTTGCAGTCAACAATATAGAATACTCCAGTGATCAAGCAAGATAAAGATCACTGAGTAACACCTAGATTTAGAACCAGCAGAGGCAGTTTAGACCTCTGCTTTATACTAGGTGGAATGCATTGTGTACATTTCATAAAGAAATAAACATTTGCATGTAAGAAGGTAAAAGGGGATAAGCAGAAATTAAGTCAAAGAGCAATTTTTCTCCCCATAATGAACAAAATACCCTCGTCCTAAAAACCTCAAGAGGAATAAAGATTTGAAAGCTTTACTCTCACCCTCTCCCCAAGGACATTCCTAGCTCTCTGTGATCCCCAGACAACACTAGCCCAGCCTCACCTCCTCAGACATTTTTATGAAGATTGTCTTAACCATGCCGAGTCTGTATTTTTCCAATACACGCCATGACTTTTCCAGCCTCTGTGCCTTTGGTCATTCTGCTCCTTCAGTGAAGAATTCCCTTAACTTTTCCTAAAATGAGGAAATAATTCTCTCATACCTTAAAGCTTGATTCTTGTTCCATACCAGACCCTCGTTATCTTGCCCACCTACTACTATCCTCTGCCCCAACACTCTTTATAGCATTTCTCTTTTCACAACCCATGCTTCTTTTATTTACCTCCTCAATTCCTCAAGGTGAAAAACTACTCCCTCTCTGTTGGTCTGTATTCTATCCAATTGTTCTATTGGATCCAAGTGCCTGACATACAGAAAGCACTCAATAAGCAGTATTGAAAGTATGGAGGAAATAGGTGTCATGCTTAAAATGCATTTCTAAATAATTCAGGACAAGCAAAAGAAAAGTAATTAAGAAGTTATTCACATAAACTGAACAACTGAGTGGGATACAGAGAACTGAAGTTTAGAGAGAGGATGTGAGAGTGGGGACGGCTTACAAAGAAGAAGAAAGTAACCAGGTACCTACTAGGCACACTTGTCACAATTAATTTCATCATCACATAAATTTTAAAATAGTGTTATTATTCCCATTTCAAGAATGAGTGCACAGAAGCTTGGAGAGGGCACCAATTTGTTGCCCAAATTGAGCAGCTTGTGTCAGTACACAATTGAATATGATTTTTACAATACTTCAGTATTCTGATACCATGTTGCTTTTAGGAATTAGAATGCACAAGATTGAACTGAATTAAACATTAAAACAAGATTCAAATAGAGACTTGGCATCCATTAACTGATCTAGTAAATGGCATCTGTACTGCTGAGGCAAGAAGAGATACGTGTATAAACAATGGATTTATAAAGGAGAGAAATCAGATCTGTCCCATCTACTTGCCTCATACAACTGTGATGAGAAGCAAGTAAGACAATATATTTTGCAGGCATTTTGCAAAACTGGAACAACTCTACATATCTAAGAGACAATAAATTATAGGACTCCTGACTTCTTCCCTGCTCTACACTCTTTTTTTTTTTTTTTTTTTTTTTTTGAAATGGAGTCTCACTCTTGCCCAGGCTGGAGTGCAGTGGCATGATCTCAGCTCACTGCAACCTCCGCCTCCTGGGTTCAAGTGATTCTCATGCCTCAGCCTCCCAAGTTGCTGGGACTACAGGCGTGCACCACGATGTCTGGTGAATTTTTGTATTTTTAGTAGAGATGGGATTTTGCCTTGTTAGCCAGGCTGGTCTTAAACTCCTGACCTCAAGGGATCCACCCACCTCGGCCTCCCGAAGTGCTGGGGTTACAGGTGTGAGCCACTGTGCCTGGCTGTGACTCCAACTCTCCAACAGGTAAAGCACAAACACATTTTACTTAACTGTACCCAATCTTGTAAATTTTGACACTTAAAATATAGGTAGTGTTCACCAATTCACCGCTGTGTAATAGGAATAATGTGGGATTCTGTGACTGTTCATGTAAAGGATTCATATAAAGCTCTATCATTTTCTAGTAGAGTTTCCCAAAACATTTTTTTTTAATATCAAGGGTTTCTAACATCTGAAGGATTAAAAACAATAATAAGAGTTTTTACACAGTTCTTTGGTGATGCCATGTGTTTAATTAATGTTAATATCTTCTCCCATTCCCCCGAATTTCCCTTTTGCAGTAACTTGCTCAATCTATAAATCAAATGATGGAAAAAAGATACAGATGATAAAAATTAGAAATTGAGAATGTCTGGCTTCCCTGACATTTTTGAGATACAGTTACCATGATCACATATTTAGGGCAATACAGAATTTTAACAGAGGAACAGAAATTTGAAATTGAAAGCACTCTTAAAAAATAATACAAGAGCTGCCACAAACACAGTGAACATCTCTAATACACACAAATAAAAATCGAGTAAGTTAAAAGCACTGGCTTTTCTGCCCTCTCAACCCAACAGAGAGGTCATATCAATGCACAAACTAAAATGTTCTGTGCTTACCCACTACTGCTACAGCCCAGTGAATGGTTTAAATCGTAGACATGGTTAAAAATATAGCTGGTTATGTGATTTTCTATTAAACCTAATATAGTGGGATGAACCACAATACCTTATAGGAGCCGATAAACTAGTATTTCCAAGGCAATCAAAGGATATCAATATCACTTTATTATTATTATTATTTTCATTCTGCAAAGAACCTTCCTTGAAGAGCAATTCCTTTTATGCATTGGTCTGCTTGATAGCTTTCTGAATAATTGTAATCCATAAGGCTTTGTACCTCTTTTTGCGTGCTGGAAACACACTGACTTAATCTAATTATCTCATGAAACTCAACTCTTAAATAAAGCTTGAAGTAAAATTAGAAAGGAGCCTTTTTCTTTTCCTTTAGTTACTGTCTTCATGGTACCTTCCTTTTGGCCGGTTGCTCATAAGAAAATGGGCTATGCCTCTGCAGAGAAAGGGTTCTTTACACTTCTCTCTGGCAAGGAAAAGTTGGGTTTGGGCCAAATCAGGCCCCATGAAAAGATAATAAAATATGACTGGAACCCTTCCTTCTGGATGACAAAGGAGTGGCTGGCTAGAAGCAAACATTTATTGAGCAAATATTGGAAGTCAGGCACTTTGAAAATATCAGTAGTCTAAGAGATCTCAGATTTGCCAGAGAGAAAAATGGGCCAACATGGGATGTCAATGTACTCCAATAAAGCCCACAATAGAGTTAGCATAAGGGTCAACACTGATTCATTATCCAAACAGGGTGACATTTGAGAATGAAAGGGGGCAGTGTCAATCATTCTGCAAGGACAACTGACATAAACATCATCCTAATTAGGATCTAAATGTCTTGAAACACAAAGGAGAACCCTAATTGAGGTATACATCAAGGCATTAGTGAAGAGAACTAAGATATTTGGGTTATTAAGTGGTTGGCAATGACTCCAACTCCAACCGTGGATTTGGAGAAAGGTGGGCCACCAGAGGTTTCAGAAAAATGTTTGCGTTGGATCATGAAGGGAAAATAGATGTTGTTAAGTGGAGAATCAGAAGAATGTTTCATACAAAATGAAACAGCAAGGACAAAGATATGGAGTAGTACAATTGGATGCTGTGGCTCGTACCAATTTGAACCCAGAGAAAACAATTAGAAGATTTCATTTTTCCCCTTCACACTGAAAAAATACAAAAGACTGACAATGCCAAGTACTGATAAAGATATAGATTAATACTCCATGTATAGATAGAACTAATTTGGAGAAGTGTCTAATGAAATTGAAGATGCACATACCCTATAATCCAGAAATCAAATTCCTGATATAAACCCACATGTGTATCCAAGAATACAAAAGAATGTTCATTGCATATTGTTTATCATAGTGAAAAATTAGAAATAACTTAAGTTTTCATGAAGTACAGAAAGGAAAAATAAATTGTAGTAAATCCATTTAATAGGGTATTATGCAGCAGTTAAATGAACTAAACTCAATGGATCTATCAAAATAAATAAGTCTTAACAAACATATTAAGTGGAAAAAGAAAACAACAAGCTACGGAAAGATATGTACTGTAAGATACCATATCAATAAAGATTAACAGCATGGAAATGGTCCTACAAACTGTTTAATATATACATTAAACGGCTTGCATGGCTATTGTAAATAATGCTGCAATGAACATGAGAGTGAAACTATCTCTTCTTGATCAATTATATACAATAGGGTTTGCACTCCTATGAGATTATTCAGCTTTTAAAAAGAAGAAAATCCTGCCATTTGCCACAACATGAATGATCCTAGAGGACATTATCCTAAGTGAAATAAGCCAGATACAAAAATGCAAATACTGTGTGATATCACGTATATGTGAAATCTAAACCAGTCAAACTCATAGAAGCAGAGTGAAATGGTGGTTGATAATAATTCGGGAAGAGGTAAGTGAGGAGGTATTAGTCAAAGGGCGCAAATTTCACTTTATCCACACTTGGAATACACAAGTCCTAGAGATCTACTGTACAGGATAGATCTATAACCTATAGTTAACAGTATTGTATTGTATACTTAAATATTTGTCAAGAGGGTAGCTCTTATGCAAAATGTTCTTATCACACACAAAATACTAGAAATAACAATAAAGAGAGCAAAAAGAAACTTCTGGAGGTGATAGGTTTATGACATAGATTGTGGTGATGGTTTCATGAGTGTGTGTTTATCTCTAAACTCATGAAGTTGTATATATTAAATATGTACAGCCTATGACAAGCATACCTCAATAAAGTTTTTTAAAGCTTGCATGAGAATGCAAATATAGAGTCTTGGACAGTGGTTTGATCTAGGTAGAAAAGCAAAGAAGAGAATCAGTTAAGATGTACATAGTTGCCTTTAACTGTGATTGCATCTTTATTTTATTATTATTATT
>NW_012118488.1:6218583-6225452 GCF_000951035.1 Colobus angolensis palliatus
GTCAATTATTCATGTTTAACACAATACATTCTCTGTTATTCAGGAGGACACGGCAGATAAACAGGAGGAAGAGATATTTGATTAAATGGTACAGAGAAGATTCCAAAGGATCAAGCAATCCTGCGTAAGAACAGGTCCTCTCAGAAGGTGACACTGACTAGACACACAATGTGTGTAAGGAGAGGTCAAATGGCTATTAGTTGAGATGATATAGCTAGGAAGTAACAAAGATTCTTTACAGAATTAAGATCCACTTTTTTTCTTCCTCTTTTTTTTTTTTTTTTTGGAGTCATTCTCAAGTCACCTTCAAAATCAATAACAGTAAAACCACCATCTCCCCTGGAAAAAAGACGTGGGCTTTCATCTTCATCAGTAAACATGGAACTCTGATATCAGGTATCTGTTCTACTTATGAGTGCTCATGTTTGTTTTCCACTAGTGGTATCATTTTTATTACAAGTATTGGGGGCCCTCATATCCTTTTCTATGATAGTAATTTGCTTCCTGTTTTTCCTTGAAAGGCTTCTCTGCATTCTAGAGATGTTGAATGTCGGTCTTCAAATAGAGAATGATTAAAGAAACTTTCATTTCAGACCACCATGGAATGACAGGTTTGAGATTACCCTCATGCCTTAAACAATTAGATAATTAGTATAGATACATAAAAAGTGGTTTTCAGACATTGGACAGCAGGCTCTGCAGGACAACGATCCCTGAAAGAAGAGAAACAAACAAGATGATCCTTATAAATGGCCCAGAGCATCATGTGAAAAAAATGTTTCCAGGTCAAAGCACAGAGAGGGAGAACCCAAACCGAATCCAGCAGTCTCACCGAGTGGAGGGGACAGAGTTCCGAGTTTGCAAAGACCAAGGCAGCTAGAAATCATGGTGCAAGTTACTGAAGAGGAAGGAACTATACCAAGATGGACTGCCAGAAATGTGCAGATGGGTCTTTTTGAGTCTTTGGCTGAGGATGAATGTTAGCATGCATGAGACAAGACTACCCAAAGCCTGGGGAAAAACTGAAAAGATGTAATCACAACAATTTCTGAAGGTCACAAAGGGCTGGGAAGAGTTTGTATTCCCAACAGGTAAAGAGGAAATACACAGGTAAATAATACACATAGCATCAGGTAGAACCCATGAAAGGGCATGGTCTTGGTAGAGGGGCTAAATTAGCCTTAGACTGATTTCTGGAACTACCCTAATGAAGCAAAGCTTCCAAGGCTACAAGAGATTCCAAGTAACTTAACTGCATACTGGAAGAAAATCCAACACTAGGAAAGGAATATGACAAAATCCAGCAACCCAAAAAGTAAAATTCACAATATCTACCATCAATTCAAAATGGCAAGTCATACAAAGAAGCAAGAAAAGATAACCTATGCCCAGGAGAAAAATCAATCAATGGAAGCAAAAGCAGAAATAACACAAATGATGCAATTAGCAAACAGAAACATTGAGATGGCTATTATCATGATTTTCCACATGTTCAGGAAGTAGACAAAAGTATGAGCATGATGAGAAGATAAATGAAAGCTTTTTACTCCTCAGCTTTATTAAGGTATAATTGACAAATAAAAATTGTATACATTTAAGGCACACAGCATGATGATTTGATACATGTGTACACTGTGAAATGATTACCACAATCAAATTGATAAACACATGCATTATCTCACATAATTACCCTTTGTGTGAATGTGTGGTGAGAACACTTAAGATCTACTCCTTTTGTGAATTCAAGTATACAATATGATATTAAATATAGTCACCATGCTGTAGATTAGATACTCAGTACTTATTCATCTTATAATGAAAGTCTGTACTCTTTGAAGAACATCTCCCCATTTTCGCTGTACTCTGCTCTTTTCCCTTCTCCAGGCTCTGACAATCACCATATTACCCTCTGTTTCTATGAGTTCCAATTTTTTTTTTTTTATTTCACATATAAGTGAGATCATATAGTACTTGTCTTTCTATGCCTGGCTCATTTCATCTTATGTAATGTCCTCCAGGTTGATTCATGTCATGGCAAGTGACAGGATTTTCTTTTTACATCTGAATAACATTCCTATGTGTGTGTATATGAGAAAATCACATTTTCTTTATCCATTCATCCATCGATGGACACTTAGCTTGTTTCCATCTCTTGGCTATAATGAATAGTGTTCCAATGAACATGACACTGCAGTCATCTTAGAGATACTGATGTCATTTCCTTTGGGTATATACGCAGAAGTGAGACAGCAGGATCATGTAGTAGTTCAATGTTACAGTTTTTTGAGGAATCTCCATAATGTTTCCATACTGGCTGTACCAATTTACATTTCCATCAACAGCATATAAGGGTTCACTTTTCTTTCATCTTCACCAACATTTGTTATCTCTTGTCTTTTTCATAATAGCCATCCTAAAGGGTATGAAGTGATGTCTTGTTGTGGTTTTAATTTGCATTTATTTTATGATTAATGATGTTAAATGCCTTTTTATGTACCTGTTAGTCAACTGTATGTCTTTAAAAAAAAATTATCTAGATAATTGGCACAATTTTAAATTAGGGTTTTTTGTTTGTTTGTTAGGTTTGGTTGCTATTGAATTGTATAAGTTTCTTATGTATTTTAGATATTAACCGTTTATCAGATATATAATTTGCAAATATTTTCTCCCATTTTATAGTTTGCCTTTTCATCTTGATGTTTTTCTTTGTTGTTCAGAAGCTTTTTTTTTTTTTTTTTTTTTTTTGAGATGGAGTCTCGTTCTGTCACCCAGGCTGGAGTGCAGTGGCACAATCTTGGCTCGTTGCAAGCTCTGCCTCCCAGGCTCAGGCTGTTCTCCTGCCTCAGCCTCCCAAGTAGCTAGGACTATAGGCGCCCGCCACCATGCCTGGCTAATTTTTTGTATTTTTAGTAGAGATGGGTTTTCACCACGTTAGCCAGGATGGTCTCGATCTCCTGACCTCATGATCTGCCCACCTCGGCCTCCCAAAGTGCTGGGATTATAGGCGTGAGCCACTGCGCCCAGCCACTTTTTAGTTTTATGTAGTCCAACTTCTTTATTTTTGTTTGTGTTGCCTGTGCTTTTGGTGTCATATCAAAAAAATCATTGGCAAGACCAATATCAAGGAGCTTTCCCCCTATGTTTACGTCTAGGAGTATTAGTTTCAAATGTTACCTTTAAGTCTTAATCCATTTCAAGGTTTTTGTATGTGTATGATGTAAAACAAGGGTCTAATTTCATTATTTTGCATGTGAATATTTATTTTTCCCAACATCATTTATTAAAGAAACTATCCTTTCCCTGTTGTGTATTCTTGACATCCTTATCAAAGATGAGTTGAGTGATATAAACAGGTTTATTTCTGACCTCTTAGTCTGTTCTATTGGTCTGTTTGTCTGTTTTTATTCTAGTACTATACTGTGTTGATTACCAGAGCTTTGCAATATAGTTTGAAATTAGAAAGTATGAAGCTTCCAGTTTTGTTATTGTAACTCAAGATTGCATTGGATATTCAGAGCTCTTTGTGGTTGCATGTGAAATCTAGGATGTTTTTTCTATTTCTGTGAAAAAAATCCACTGGAATTGTGTTGAATCTGTAGATAACTTTTCATAGCATAAGCATTTTAACAATGTTAATCCTTCTAATTCATTAACAAAGAATATAATTCTATTTATTTGTGTCTTCTTTCATCAGCATCTCATAGTTTGCACTGTATAGATCGTTTATCTCCTTAAATTTATTCCTAAGTATTTTATGCTTTTTGGTGCTATTGTAAATTTGTTTGTTTTCTTAATCTCTTTTTTGCATATTTTGTTGCTAATGTACAGAAACAAAATTTTTTGCATGTTGATTTTATATACTGCAACTTTACTAAATTTATTGGTTCTAACAGTTTTTTTGGGTGGAGTTTTAACATTTCTATAAATAAGATCATGTCATCTGCAGAAAGAGACCATTCAACTTCTTCCTTTCTGATTTGACTCTTTTATTTCTTTTTCCTGATTGCTCTGACTAGAACTTCCAGTACTGTGTTGCATAAAAGTTGTGACAGCGGGCACTCCTATCTTGTTTCTGATCTTAGAGAAAGAGCTTTCAGCTTTTCACTGTTGTGTATAGTGTTAGCAGTGGGCTTGTCATATGTGGCCTTTATTATGTTGAGGTACATTTCTTTTATACTTAATTTGTAGAGAATTTCTACTATGAAGAGATGTTGATTTTGTCAAATGCTTTTCCCCCATCTATTGAGATAACCATATATTTTTCATAATCCATTTTGTTATGTGGTACATCATGTTTACTGACTTCTGTATGTTTAACCATCCTTGCTTTCCAGTGATAAATCCTACTTGATCAGGGTGTATGATTCTATTAATGTGCTGTTGAATTCAATTTGCTAATATTTTGTTGAGGATTTTTGCATCTATGTTCAGCAGGGATATTGGTCTGTAATGTTCTGTTCTCCTAGTGTTCTTATCTGGCTTTGATATGAAAGTCATGCTCTCCTTGTAAAATTGGTTTGGAAGAATTCTGTCCTCTTCAACTTTATCAAAGTGTTTGACAAGGACCGGTATATTTGTCTTTAAATGTTTGGTAGAATTCCCCCATGATCCATCTGCTCCTGGGTTTGTCTCTGATAAGAGGTTTTTGATTACTGATTTCATTTCTTTTCTCACTATTGGTCTGTTCAGATTTTCTGTTTCTTCATGGTTAGTCTTGATAGGTTGTATGTTTCCGGGAATTTTTTTTTTATTTTTATTTAAGACAGGGTCTCCCTCTGTTGCCCATTCTGGGGTACAGTGGCACGATCATTGCTCACTGCAGCTTCAACCTCCTAGGCTAAAGCAATCTTCCCACTTCAGCTTCTCAAATAGCTGGGACTATGGGTGCATGTCACCACACCTGACTAATTTTTGCATTTTTTGTAGAGATGGCGTTTTGTCATGTTGCCCAAGCTGGTCTCGAACTCCTGAGCTCAAGCCCTCCACCTCCCTCAGCCTCCCAAAGTGCTGCAATTACAGGTGTGAGTCACTGCCCCCAGTCTGGGACTTTCTTTAGAGAAATGGAAGCTTTACAAAATATACAAAGGGAGCTTCTAGACATAAAAAATTTAAATATATGAAATGAAAAAAATACACTTCATGAGATTAGTAGATCATATGCTGCAG
The DNA here is from genome assembly GCF_000951035.1 of Colobus angolensis palliatus. NCBI lineage: Eukaryota > Metazoa > Chordata > Mammalia > Primates > Cercopithecidae > Colobus > Colobus angolensis. The sequence goes on from NW_012118488.1 coordinate 6,223,750, forward strand.
AAGAAAAGATTTTGAACTAGAACAAACAGCAATAGAAACTATTAAACTTTAAGTGCAAAGAGAAATAAAGAAGAAAATTGAACAGAATCTCAACCTGTGAAACATTATCAAGCAATCTAAGATATGTATAACTAGAATCCCAGAAGGAATCGAGGTTGGAAAGTGGGTGATAGTAACAACTGTGAAGAAATCATGGCCAAATCTTTCCGAATTTTATGAAGACCTACAAATTCAAGAAGCTCAATGAAGCATAAACAATTGAACATAAATAAAACCATAATAAGATGCATCATAACTAAATAAATGAAAACCAGAACAAAGAAAAAAATCTTAGAAGTGGGCAAACTAAAAAACATATTATATACAGAGATACAAAGAATGCTAGCAAACTTACTTAAAACTATGCGAAACAAAACTAATTGATGCAATATCAAATACAGAAAACCAACCAACCAACCAACCTACTTAGATTTTGTTATCTAGTAAAAACACATGTTCTAAATATAGGTTAAATAAAGCCCATTTCAGGAAAAAAAAATATAAAAAAATTCATCATCGAGAGCTCTGCAATATTTCAAAGAACTACTTAAGGAGGTACTAAAATCATATAGAAAATGATAGTTCTATAGATGGAAATTTGGATCTACACAAGGGAATAAACATAATAAAAGTTAAATATTTGGATAAATAAGATTTTTCTCATTTTTAATTTCTTCAAAAGATAACTTCTGATTTAAGGTGAAAATAACAATTGTAATACAGTTTATAACACGAGTAGGAATAAAATATATGACATTCATACCACAAAGCCAAGAGGAGGGCAATGGAAGTGTACTGTTGTAAGGTTTCCATATACTAATAAGAGAGCTTCGAAATACATAAAGAGAAATTGCTAGAACTGAAAGAAGAAATATGGAAATCCACAAGGATAGTTGGAGATTTCAGCACACCTTATTAAATAATTTGCCTAACAATGAAAAAATCAGTTAATGTATGGAAGACTTAAAAAACACTTTCAACCAATGGAACCTAAATGACATTTATTTTAAAACTCCACCAAAAACAGCACTATATATATTCATTTCAAGTGCACATGGCATGTTTTCCAATTCGATCATACTCTGAGACATAAAACAAGTCTTAAAAAGTTAAGACGTGTGGCAATCACAACAGAAATGAACTAGGTATCAGTAATAGGAATATACATAGGAAAATTTTAAGATATTTGGACCTTAACTAGTGTATTTTAAATAACTCATGGATCAAAAATTACAGAGAAAGAAGAAAATAGTTTGAATTGAATAAAAATTAAATCACACATACTAAGATTTGTGGGATGTTGCTAATGTAGTACCTACAGGGAAATTTGTAGCACTAAATTCTTATATGAAAAAATAATGCATGCAAGGTTTTTAGCTTTCAGCTTAAAAACTAGAACAGAGAAAACTGAACCCAAAATAAAGAAAAAGATATAATAAAGCTTGGAGGAGAAATCAATGAAATGGAAAACAAAGAAAAAAGAAAATCAGTGACACCAACCAAGAACTGTTCTTTTGAGAAATTAATAAAATTGGTAAGCTTCCAGTTAAAAATTTTTTTAAAATAAGAACATGATTGTATATTTAGAAAACCCCATTGTCTCAGCTCAAAATCTCCTTAAGCTGATAAGCAACTTCAGCAAAGTCTCAGGATACAAAATTAAT
>NW_012118488.1:6227207-6237458 GCF_000951035.1 Colobus angolensis palliatus
ACATGGCACAAGCATACATATGTAACAAACCTGCACGTTATGCACATGTACCCTAGAACTTAAAGTATAATTTAAAAAAAAAGAAAAGAAAATAATATATAAAAGCTACAAATTATCAATAGTACAAAGGGAAGGAAGGAATTTATCACTAAGATTCTACAGACACTAGAAGTATACTAAAGGGATATAATGAGTAATGTTATGCTAATAAATTTAACGACTTATATGAAAAGGACAAATTCCTTGAAAATACTTTCTACTACAGCTTATTGTAGAAGAAATAATCTGGATAGTCATATAACAATTCAAGAAATTGAAGTAGTAGTTATAAATCTTTATAGAAATTGTCTAGGCCTAGATGGTTTCACTGATGCCTTCTACCAAATATTTAATCTTCTGGAAAACAGAAGATGATGGAACACTTCACAGCTCATTTCATGAGACCAGACACAGAATCACCTTGATACTAAAACCAGACAAACACATTATATAGAAAAAAAAACTTTTAGACCAATTTACCTCTTGAACATAATTGCAAAAATCCTTAACAAAGTATTAGCAAATGGAATACAACAATATATTAAAGAATAATATATCATAGTCAAGTGCAGTTTAACCCAGAAATACAAGGTTGGTTCAACATTCACAAACAAATCATTAATTCACCACTTTAACAAATTAAAAATAAAAGACCACACAGCCATTTCCATAGATGCAGCAATTCCTCTCCTAGGTATTTAATCAAGAGAAATGAAAACATATGTTCATACATGGACTTTTCAGATGAATGCTGATACCAGTTTTATTTCAGATAGACAAAATCTAGAAACAACTCAAATTGTTCATCAATATGTGATTGTGATGTATGTATAGAATAAATCACTATTCAGCAATATAAAGGAATGAACCACGAATACAGTCAACAATATAACATGGATGAACCTTAAAAGCACCATGCTAAGGGAAAGAAATGCTACAAAAGATCATATGCATATGGTTCTGTTAATATGAACCTCTAGGAAATGTAAAATTATATTGGTTTCCAGGGATGACAGGGTCAGAGGAGTTCATCTACTACAGTGGGGCACAAGGGAACATTTTGGGATTATAAAAATATTACATATCCTGCTTTTACAGTACTGTATACACCTGTGAAAACTCATAAAATTGTAAATTTGAAATTAAAGAATTTTACTGTAAGTAAATCATATCTCAATAAAATAGATTTTTAAAAGACTATAAGGTTTTTGCAAGTCTTAAATTTTAGACTATAAACTCTCAACATTTCCCTTTTTCGTAAGTCTTTTAAAATGAGTTCAATTTTAACAAAATTTTCACATAAAATTCATGCAAATTATTTTTAAAGATAGAAAATGTAGAAATGTACAAAAAAGACAGTAACTATCATCCAGAGATAAATACTTATTTTTTGCAGCTTTCCTTCCAGGGTTTTTCTTATACAGTTATGAGAGAAGATAAAAAATTTAATCATACTATATATGTGATTTAATATCTTGCTTTTATTACTAAAACTACAAAATTAAAACTTAATACATGGAATTTATTTTCCTGATATGAATACCCAGAATATCAAGCCATAAGTATTGCAAAATAACTCTTTCCAACTTAAAAAATTCCAATTAGAAAATATGTTTTATGGTGAAAAAGTACTAGTAAAATAAAAGCCTGAAAAAGTTTCATTTGGTCTTATTTAGATGAAAACAAATGAATTTTCAAGACTTGCTTCTAATCTATACACCAATGGCTGCCTCCAATCTCCCACACCCACAAAAATAAAAAAAATAAAACAAACCTTTGTTTTTGGTTTTATTTTGCTGAAGCATCAGAAAGGCACTTTGCTGAAAGCCCAACTAGGGGAAAAAACGTCTTGTTTAGAGTTCACCCTGTCTGCAAAAGGCTTAACTTTGGAGTCAGTCACTTAACATTCTTGGGTTTAGTATATATTTCAGGAAAAGACGTAATAAATCACTCCAAGATACAAATGCCTCTGGGAAGCAGAATCATTCCGCTGGAAAGCAAGACAAAGGGGGCAGTGCTCTGCAGGTACTAATCAGATAGAAAGAAGCAGCTGAGAGCGATTTCTTGCATCTGTTTATCAAGTACATAAATACTTTAAGCACCTACTGTTAGCCAGGCACCGTGCAGGCAGTATAGCGAGTGGAAAGATACAAATTACTCGCCCTCTAGGACTTGACAATCTGTACACAAATTCCTATAATGTGATGTCTATTGTAAAGAGTACAAAGAAAGTTTAAGAATTCAGAATAGAATTTGATCACTTCCAGCTGAAAAATCAAGGAGTCGTGAAAGGGGGGACTCTAAAGCTGGCTTGTGTGGAACAAGTCAGATTCCAACAGGCAGGTATAGGAGCCCTCAGGGTGGGGTAGAGTAGGAAAATAATCTGAATATGCTGAGAGGCATGACAAAGCTGCTCAGCTGAGAATGCTGAGGACTCAGGGAAGAGTTAATTAGTCCAGGTTGACAGCAGTAGCTACATGCTGGGGGAATTGTGACTGATGAGCTTAGAAGTTGAGGCCAAATTACAGATGGCTTTGGCTACCAGGAGAGAAGTGTAGACATTACCCTACAAGAAATGAGAGGTCACTGAAGGTTTCTGATCAAGGATATAACAGGATGCTGTTGTGCTTTGATTAATTTTGTTGTAATGACTAAAAAATGATTGCAGAAAATAAAAACAAGGTAGGGGTTTATCACAATATTCTGAAAGCCTGAAACCACAATGATAGCAGAAGGCATACAATAAAATGACATATATACGAATTATTTTGTAGTTAAAAGCTATGAGTTTGAGCAATATTGACTTTAAGTGGTGGGAGTTAGGAAGAATCAAGATCCAGAAGGCTAACAGGAGCAGATGTACTTTCATTCCCATCTCACATATTCACCTATGATTGCGAGAATCTCACTGAATCCAGGTGTGACCATGTGATGCTAAGAATAGTATCGTGGCAGAGTACTCAATGTGAATTCTGCAGCTGGAATGCCTGGGTTTGAGTCCTGATTCTGCTACTTACTAGCTATGTGACCTTGAGTAAGTTACTAAACCTGCACATGCCTCCTCTCGTAAAATACGGCCAACAATCATAATAATTCCTTTATGTGAAAGTTATGAGAAATAAGTTAAAATTTGCAAAGTGCTTGGAATCATGCCTGGCACAAAGTAAGTGTTTTACAAGTGTTTGTTAAAACAAACAAAACCTCGCTATGTTCACACAGTCCTATATTAATGTGAGTTGCCATAGTGGGTGAAAGCTTTGGCATCTCTGCCCATCTCCTAAAGTGTTGTCTTTTCTTCATTCTTAATCTTTTGTTTGAAAGCTATATTTTCTCTTTAGTCAATTTCATTCACTCAGTGGATATAAATATCTTTTGTATGTTGGCAGGAGACAAATGTGTATGTCCCCTCAGACTTCTCTTGCCAACAAGATGCCTTCTTTTGAAAGTTTCACAAGTGCATCAGAATTAACATGACTAAAACAGAATACAGTTATGTACTACATATGAACGTTTCAGTCGATGGTGGACTGCATATACAACCATAATCCTATAAGATTATACTGGAATACCATATTTTTTACTGGACCTTTTCTATGTTTACATGTTTAGATACACAAATACTCACCATTATGCCACAATTGCATACAGTATTCAGGACAGCGACATAACGTGTAGGTTTGTAGCTTAGGAGCAATAGGCTATAGCACATAGCCTAGGTGTACAGTAGGCAATGTTGCATAGGTTTGCGTAAGTACACTCTACGGTGTGTTCACATGACAATGAAATAGTCTAGCATATTTCTCAGAACATATCCCCAGTGGTAAGTGACACATGACTATTTGACTCTCCCCACCCCAAACCTGAATCACCTATAGTTTACCAATTCAGACAATGGCACCATCATTCATGGAGGTGTTGAAAATCCAAACTTAAGATTCATCCTTCATTGCTTTTTTCCCCCCCATTCAATACATCAGTGTGTTCTGTAGACATTATCTCCAAAACATTTCCAGAGCACTTCTGTAATTGACATCTAATCAGTTTCTCCAGCTCCATGCTTGCCCTCTTCTAGTCGATTCTCCCCACAACGGCTAAACAGATTGGTCAATAATGTATATCATGCATGCCACTACACTGGTTAACACTCTTTAATCGCTCACTACTGAATAAAGACTTAAGCTTCAATATTCTCACATGGCCTACAAGGCCTCTTCTTCCTAGCTTCTCATTATCTTTTCGTATCTTTCATTTCCTTCCTTGGCTTTCTCTATCATCTAACAACATGCCAAGCTCTTTATCACTTCAAGGACTTCTGAGGTTTGTGCTCCACCTTGTTGCAACTTTCTAACCTTGCTGGTTCACCGAACAAATTCTACTTAACCTTCAGGGCTCCCTTCAAATGGCATCTTCCCAGCAAGGGCCCCCAACTCTTATTTCCTTCATAGAATGTGCATACTTTGAAAATATGTATTTATTACAGGCTTGTTTGGTTGATATTTGCCTCATCTCCTAAATTATAAGCCGAGAGGACAAGACCATATCTGTTTTGTTCACTGCTATACACCCAAACCCTGTTTAGTGCCTGGGTCGAAATGTATGTTTTGACAAGAAAGAAAAGAAAAAAAAAAAGGGAAGGAAGGAAGGGAGGGAGGGAGGGAGGGAGGCCGAGAGGGAAAGGAAAGGAAGAAATGAGGGAGGGATGAAGAGCGAGAAGAAAAGAAGGAAAGAAACAAAGGCACACAAACCCTGGAAGACAACCTAGGCAATACCATTCAGGACAGACATGGGCAAAGATTTCATGATGAAGACACCAAAAGCAATTGTATCAAAAGCAAAAATTGACAAATGGGTTCTAATTAAAGAACTTCTGCACAGCAAAATAAACTATCAACAGAGTAACCAGACAACCTACAGAATGGGAGAAAAATTTTGCAAACTATACATCTGACAAAGGTCTAATATCCAGCATCTATAGATAACTTAAACAAATTCACAAGAAAAAAACAACTCCATCAAGAAGTGGGCAAAGGACATGAACACACATTTTCGACAGAAGACATACCTACGGCCAACAAGCCTATAAAAAATACCTCAACATCATTGATCATTAAAGAAATGCAAATCAAAACCACAGTGATACCATCTCACACCAATCAAAATGGCTATTATGAAAAAGTCAAAATATAACAGATGCTGATGAGGTTGTGGAGCGCCTATACACTGTTGGTGGGAGTGTAAATTAGTTCTACCATTATGGAAGACAGTGTGGCAATTCCACAAAGATCTAAAGAGAGAAATACATACAACTCAGCAGCCCCATTACTGAGTATATATCCAAAAGGATATAAATCATTCTATTATAAAGACACATGCATACATATGTTCACTGTAGAACTATTCATGATAGCAAAGACATGGAGTCAACCTAAATGCCCATCAGTGATAGACTGGAAAAGAAAACGTGGTACATATACACCATGGAATATTATGCAGCCATAAAAAAGAACAAGATCATGTACTTTGCCAGGACATAAAGGGAGCTACTGGCCATTATCCTTAGCAAACTAACACAGGATCAGAAAATCACATACTTCATATTATCACTTGTAAGTGGGAGCTAAATGATGAAAACACAGGGACACATAGAGGGTAATGATACATACTAGGGCCTTTCAGAGGGTGGAGGGTAGGAGAAGGGAGAGGATCAGAAAAAATAACTAATGGGTACTAGGCTTAATACGTGGATGATGAAATAATCTGAACAACAACCCCCCATGACGCAAGTTTACCTATGTAACAAACAAACCTGTATTTGTACCCCTGAACTTAAAGCCTTTTTCTTTTCCTTTTTTCTTTTTTTTTTTTTTTAAAGATAGGCATTCACCAACCCTGGCTAGTAGCCATTGACTTGCTTCTCAGATCTGGCAAGGCATTGAAACAATGGAGTTAAGAAGGATAAACCAGTTTGGTATGAAAAGACGACTCACTAAGTTTTGGCTCATTATCATTCAAGGCACACATATTAACTCTCTCCTCCATGCATGTTCCCCACATGTAATTACAGAAAAGATATTAGAAAAGAAATGAATACATAACAACTTCAATAAACATGAACAAGTGGTACATGTAGGACCAGGAATTTTGAGGAGTTTTCAGAAGATATCAAGTGGATAGGATCACATTTAATAAAATAATAAATAAATAACTAGGACTGAGAATAAACTCCTTGCAGTATAATAGCTTTTCTTCCTAACTTCTCACTGGCTCCTTAGATAAAGGTTAAACCTGCTGACAAAAGTACTGGGAGCAGAAGCAGCTTACATAGGGCAATAACTAGAGTACAACCTATGAAAGCCTTGGCTGCTTTTCCTTCTCCTCCTTTGCATATTAATGCTAAGACTGGATATAGCATTTGCTCCCATATTGAAACCATGTAAAGGGCCTTCCAGTAAAGCAATACAGTGTGTGTGAGTATGTGTGTGTGTGAGAGACAAAGAGAGAGAGAGTGAGTACGAGTGATGTATGTGTGTGGTGGCTTCCTACTACGTGCCTGGGGCCAGAGAGAAGCAGACCAAACCAAGGTAACTTCAGAATCATACAGCTGACACAGAAATGAAAAAATAAGGACAATTCTTTAGAGGACTAAAATGCAACCATACATATCACTTCCTAATGTTTTCCTTACTTTAGAAATAGATTTCACCAACTTGTCTCTTTATCCTCTGCTCCTGTATCTTGAAGGAAGATAGTGCAACCAGCATTGTCTCCTTTCTTCTCATTAAAAGTAGGGGCCTATCATAGGCACAGGTATAACTGCAGAGGAAATCATACCAGCTTCCAATACCAACTGAGCTCTTTGTTTAAAGCAGGAACAAATAGATAAACATAACCAGACATCTGAGGGAAATCAACAGCATGAGAGAGAAGAACCAAGATTAACAAAGAGAGGTAACATAAAAAATGAAAGAAAACTTTAAAAAAGTTCAATCAATATATTTGCAAGAATTTAGCAAACTAATATGTCTATAAAATAAGAAAATACTCATAAACAAATAGAAAAATAAAAAGTTTTTGGAAATTAAGATGTAATTGTCAAAATTTAAGAAGGTAACAGAAGTCCTGTACAAAAGAATGGACATTGTTGAAAGCCAAAGAAGAAATATGGAAGATAAAGAAAGGAAATCTAAAAATTAATATTAAAAGGCAGATAGAAATTGAGTGCAAAGAAACGATATGGAAATTATAAATGGAAAGAAAAGAAAGGCATAAAAAACCCATGTGTCACAAAACCTATCCAGAATGAGAGAGTAGGGGTAACAGATGGGAGAAGATAATCAAAGAAATAATAGAAGAAAATTTTTCTAAGAAGTGACTTGAATATTCATTTAGTCGGTAAGATTTAGTGAGCTCTTACTTTTTGCCAGGCATTGTTCTTAGCATTTATAGATCAGGAAACAAAACAGGAAAAACAATCTCTGCCTTGCACAAATAATTAACAAACATATACACTTAGATATATCGCAGTGACATTTTTGAACTTCAAGAATAAAGATGATATCCTAAAAGCCAGTAAGGCCTGGTCTGGTAGGGAACATTTATCTATAAAAGCATTAGGCTTATCTAAGACTCTTCAAGCTGGCAATAGAGTAACACCTAGGAATATCTTAAGGAAGGAAGGTAATTTTGACACTAGAATTTTATTACCAGACGAACCGTCAGTAAAGTGTGAGGGTGAAGAAAAACCTTTTATTGGACACCTGAAGACCCAGAAAATTCATCACTCATATACCCTTCCTGTGAAAAAAAAAAAGCAAAGCAGAACTGAAATATGGAGCTTCCAAAACTATAAAGTGAATTTAAATGTGTATCACCATATATGAAAAAGAATAGAAATAATCTAGGCAGTAAAACAAATTTAGTGTGATATCTGAGAAACAAGGTTAGAAAGCCATCATTAGAACAACATGTTGGAGGCTCCAATAATGTCTTCAAGAAAAAGTAGTTGTCATAACACCAAATGCATGATTAAAAATTAAGAGTGTAAATGTATTGTGAAACTGATATATTATGGTGTGATATATTATAAAAAGTCTTACAATAATATATTACTGATACAGTTTCAGACTGATAAGATGAAGGGTTGTTTTCTCCTCATTACCCATAAAAAGGTAATATTTTCCTAGTAAAAATAAATGCAAGAATGGCATGGTCTGAATATAAAACTCTTTAAAATGAGACATAATTCTGGGCAACTGATACAGTGTTAGAAAGATCCTTCGGGGGAAGCCATCATACCTCCAAGAATAAGGCAGATAGCCTCAAATAAAGCATAGTAGCATTTATAATTGATATTAGCTACACCCTGTGAAGTTCAGGTGCTCACATAGGGAGGTAAAGCTGACCAAATTCTTGGAATATGAGGAGGTAACTGGGAAGTGACTGGAACTAGGGTGGGAGATTTTGTAGTAGTTCACATAAAGCAGGTGACCACTGATGGAAGGTGTGAGAAGAAGAGATGGCAGATGAAGAGGCTCTGGAAATCTACCTTTTAGGAGGTGACATGAGGAAGAGCAGGCACAGCCGGCTGCAAAGGAGCCCTCAAACCTAGAAATGTGCACTCTTCCAGAAAGGAATAGGAGGTGTCCAAAATGAGAGTCATTGGTGGTTGGTGATTGGAAAGGAGGCAAGGGCACAGGAACTGATGACCCAATTCTGTTCAGTGAGGGAAGAAGGCAGCTTGCAGGGCAATTTGGAGTTGGAATGCAAAAATCATCAGTCACCATGGAGTCTATTCATAAGAAGTCATGAAGTGGGTTGGTGGGGAGAAAGAAGCCCCCTAACCTCAGCCATGATCATCAAAACAGGTCCTTCAACTGAGACTGGGCTGGGAAAGAGGAGCTGACTTGCTTGTGCTGTGAAATTTTCAAAGTAAGAGCATCCCATGTTGGATACTTGCTGCATAAAAGCTTTTGCTATATAATTTGTCTTTTTTAAGACTGTTATAGAAACTACATTTTGTAAGTGTCCACAGGCATATCACTGTCATGCTTTTGCAGTTGTAAGAAGTAGAATTCCTGGTTGGGGGTTATAGTCTTGCTGTCTTTGATTTTCTTCTACCTGACAAAAAGGAATAACCTGAGGTGAAAGTATCCTGCTGTGTATTCTGTAAACAATCCCATTATCATACAACAACACAATGAGCACTACTTACCTTTACAAAGTATCAACAGATAACCAAGCTGCTCTTCAATAAAGCTGTACCTGATTTTAAGTAGAAATAAAAGCTCCAAATAGTCACACAAAATGACATAGTTGATGTAATTCCAGTTCTGTTCTTTGTGTTTACAATCACAGGGCTATTGTTTATTTTATATGAACTGCTGAAATTCAGGAGTATGTAGTACAACAGGGATTGGAGACACGACTTGTCCTACAGTGGCTCCACCATTCTGGAACCCTTTGGAATATTCTCTTGGAACAAAAGTCATGTAGCTGAATGCCTCTGTATTGGAGGCTAACTGAATAATGAGAGTTTCCCCAATCAAATTCTACGTAAAATACAGCACTTAGTAAAGAATCAGTAACAAAAACGTTCAATTGACCCTTGAACAACACGGGGTGTGAAATACATAGGTCGACTTATACACAGATTATGTTCAGTAAGTTACACCAAGGGTGCCTGCCTCTCCTGCTTCCCCATCTACCTCTTCCACCTCTGCCACCACTGAAACAGCATAACCAACCCTTCCTCTTTTCCCTCCCCCTCAGCTTACTCAACATGAAGACAAGGATGAAGATCTTTATGATGATCCACTTCCACATAATGAATAGTAAATGTATTTTCTTTTCCTTATGACTTTCTTAATAACATTTTATTTTCTCTAGCTTTCTTTATTGTAAGAATACAGTATATAATACATATAACATATAAAATATGTGTTGATGAACTATTTGTTATCAGTAAGGCTTCTGGTCAACCATAGGCTCTTAGTAGTTGAGTTTTGGGGGAATCAAAATTATACATGGATTTTTGGTGGCATGGGGATCAGCATCCCTAATCCCCACATTGCTCAAGGGTAAATTGTATTGTTAAAATTCAACAGTAACTGGCCTGGCACGGTGGCTCATGCCTGTAATCCCAGCACTTTGGGAGGCCGAGGCGGGCAGATCACGAGGTCAGGAGATCGAGACCATCCTGGTTAAAACGGTGAA
>NW_012118488.1:6237647-6260532 GCF_000951035.1 Colobus angolensis palliatus
AAAAAAAAAAAAAAAAAATCAGTAACTACAGCAATTGTTTAAAACTTAGACCAACAAAAGGTTTTTCGAAGTACAGTATTTTATCACTGGCATTTTTACAATTTCCAGTACCTGGGGATAATAAAAAACAGGTCAAACTTTTGGTGGGTTTCATTATTATTATTAAATGTCTCTCCAGACAATGCACACTGTTACTGCCTGCACCCAGCATGGAAGACTCCCTATGTTCCTTCCTTTGTGCACTTCTGACTGTGTAGGTCCTGAATTTCCAAAGTGCTTCTCAAGAGGTTGATTAGCTAGAACCACTTGTGTTGATTGGTCAGAAATTTCCTGGTGTGACCAGGAAAGCCATGAACCTCTGAGAAGGATTGGTACAAAAGCCTACCCAACAGGAGTACTTCATATTGGATGGCTGCAACATGACCCAAACCCTCTCAGTGCTGAAATATATATGCAGGTTTATATATACTTACACGAGGCGGTGTCTGTAAGTACAATACACTGTCATTGGCACATACTGAAAAGCCTTACACGTGCCTCCCTGGATCAGAAGGATGTGTTAGGAACTCAGTAGTGGCACAACTGATCAGGTTGCTTTTACGCAATTTTAAATAGCCTAAAGCAAAATTATAATAATAAAAATAGTAATGTCTTTGAATACTTTCATAGTCTATGATGCAGGACTAGCTCTAATACAAAATTTTATTTTTACAAAAATGTTGGAGACACAGGTCTTATTGCATTTTACAAATGGGTAAACTGAGGCTCTGAGACATTAGGTGATTTTCAAACATTACTGTTCATCAAATGGTTGGAACACAATGGAGTGAGATCCAAAGCATGACCTTCTGGGTCCAGTGGGCTTTCCACCATGCAGCTCTGATGTGTGGTAATAATAGGGACTCTAACAGATGAAATGATAAATAGGACTGCTTACTGCTTACATAAAGTTTTCAATCTGTTAGTTAGTAGTAGTTCAGATTTCACTATGTTTAATCCACCAGCAATGATCTTTTCCATCTTTCATACCTGGCAGATGACTATTCATCTTTTAAGCCCTATGTCAAGAGAAGCCTTCATCTGCAAAGCCTTTTCTGACCCCACAGGTAGGGTTAGTTGTTTTCTGTTTTCTGCAGCCAATCCACATGTGTGGATCCACCACTCATGTCTCACATGCCTTATTAGGCTAAACTGTAACTCTTAATTTGCATGTCTGTCTCTAAACTCAACTGCGAGCTCCTAAGATCAGGAGTTGTCATTTATTCTTATTTGTATCCCTAGTGTTTGGTAGAGTGTCTGGCACATCAGGCTCTGAGTAAATTTTACATACTATGCATCCCAATTTCTGGGGAAAAAACATAACAAAGTATTTCTAATTGAGGGTGAGTCAGTGTAACATCACCCTCTCATACTGAGAGAATATATCCATTAAATTCTGCTTGCTTCCTCCTGAAGATGAAAAATCAGAAATCTAGAGAGAGACTTGCATCACTGCCTCCACTTACAAACACTGATATTGAGAACATAATAAAATTATCCTGTGAATGAAATCAATATTTTATTCCTTAAGGCTGCTAACTATAACTTCCAAACCAATCTTAGTAAGCTCACAAAAAATATCAGAGCCGGAATGGTCCTTTTAAAACCACACAGCTCAATACCCCGAATCTATATGAGGAAAACAAGGTCCTGATATACTAAGTGACTTGCCTAAGATCTCATGTTCGGTCAGTGGAAGACACAATCCACTGAGCATTTTCCAAAACCCGTTGCTGCATCTATTATCCAAAGGATTAGACAGTTGATAACAAAAACAAAGTCTGGGAGACAAAATACTGGTGTGCTCATCCACATACTTCCTGCCCAAGAAAATTCAATGGCTGAACTATGACTACCTCCAATGGAGAGAGTTATTCAGTATGCCACAGGGCTCGTTAAAATGCAAGTTTTATTCTTAAGATAACTTGAAACAAAATTCTACTCTCAAATACAAAGGTTTACATACACTTTTGTAGCAAAACAATTGATGTCCTAAAGTAAGACATCAGGAGGGGCTTTGGAGTACAGTCCAATTTGAGAAGTACTACCTGTTAATACAGGTGATCTGGTTCTAGGTCCAACTCCATCATTCATTTGTTCTACAACTGAAGATCAATCTCTAGCCTTGTTGAATCTTCCACATTTACTGATTGGTGATAGAAATACGTGTCTTTTTTTTTTTTAATAAGTTGTCACAAATGAGACCAACACATGTTGATATCACGTATCCTCTGATAGGATGTAATACAAATGGAACTCTATCTCCAGGAAACTTTTCCCCAAAACTCACAATCCCAGATTAATCAAAGCATCAAACACACAGAAATTCAGGAACTTTATACAAAATAGCTCACCAGTATTTCTCAAAACTGCCAGTCATTAAAAAATCAAAAGATTAAGAAACTTTCACAGCCCAGAGCAGACTAAAGAGACATGAAGGCTAAATGTAATGTGGTATCCTAAATTGGATTATGCAACAGCAAGAGGACCTTAGTGGAAAAACTTGGATATTTAAAAAAATCTGTTTAGTTTAACAGTAATGCATCCAGGTTGGTTTCTTAGTTTTGACAAATGTATATGCTAGTGTAAGACATTAAATTAGGGACCTTGGATAAAGAGTATATGGAAGCTCCCTGTATAACTTTTCTATAAATCTAAAGTCATTCCAAAGTAAAATATTTATTTTGAAAGATGACACCCGGAAATGCTTTCTAAAATGTAATAAATGATATCCAAATGCTAAATCTTGTCTAGAGAGAAGATAGATTTGTGTTGAGTTTTCAGTGGATTAATCTGATATATAGCCTTTTATTTTATTTTTGCCTCTAGTTCATTTTTTTCTAGACGATAAGCAGAAGAGTACTATTGTCTATCCAAGAAGAAGTATCATTTGTTAATCAGATTTATACATATTTGTAGTGGAAAGAGCACTGGATTAGAAATGTGCTTATTTACAAACCTGCTTCGATGTTGATCTGCACTGGAAATCTAGACAATAACTTTACTTAACTTGCTTTGTTTTCTCATCTGGAAAAAGGGGAGTATGAGTGCAAATTTTGTAAGGGCTGAATGACGTAACATGAGTGAGGAAGCATTGACAACTACAAAATCGAATGTTCATGTTCATGTGATAGGTTATTGTGCTTCCATTAGCTTTGGAGACAATGTGAGTATGAAAAAAAGAATAACAGTCTTCCCTAAATGTCCATATTCTAATCCTCCAAACCTGTGAATGTGTTACCTTATATGGCAAAATATACTTTGCAGATATGATTATGTCAAGGATTGTGCGATGGGGAGAGCATCCTAGATTATCCAGATAGGCCAAAAGCAATCACAAACATTCTGAAAAGTGGGAGACCGAAGGGTCCGAGTTAGAGAAAGATGTGTGATAACAGAAGCATGGGCGGGAGCCATGCAAGGAAGGGACCCTGAACTCAGTAATGCAGGTGGCCTCTAGAAGGTGGAAAGGGCAAGGGATTGATTTCTCCTCAGAGCCTCCATAAGGCAGCCTGCCCTACTGACACCTTGGTTTTAGTGTGTCCAGCTTTAAAATGGTAAGATAATAAATCTGTTGTTTCTAGCTGCTAACTTTAGGGTCAGTTGTTACAAGAGTGATATGGTTAGCCTTTGTGTCTCCACCCAAATCTCATCTTAAATTGTAATTCCCAGGTGTTGAGAGACGTAGAGGGAGGTGATTGGATCATGGGGGCAGTTTCCCTACATGTTGTTCTCATGATAGTGAGTGAGTTCTCATGAGATCTGATGGTTTTATAAGTGTTCGATGGTTCCTCACTTGCTGGCTTCTTCTCTCTCCTGCCTTGGGTCTTTGCTTTCCTTTCACCTTCTGCATTGATTGTGAGTTTCTTGAGGCTCCCCCAGGCATATGGAACTGTGAGTCTATTAAACCACCTTTGTTTATAAATTACCCGGTCTTGTATCATTACAGCAGTAGTACCGTTATAGCAGTGTGAAAAAGGACCAGTACAAGGAGCTATAGGAAACTAATGCAATGACTTTAACTATCACTTAATGCGGATGTATTGAAGGATAAGCTTACTGGCTTATCAAAGGAGACTGAATGCAGGTCTCTTGGAAGGGGTGGTCACATAGTGAATTTCTCAGCCTTTCTCCCTCTGAGGAGAGAAAGCCTCAGAAATTCAGTATATGCTGCAAAGCAAAGCTTTCAAGAAATGGTATAGCTTTTTTCTTTTTTTGAGATAGAGTCTTTTTTGTTGCTTAGGCTGGAGTGCAGTGGCACAATCTAGGCTCACAGCAACATTCGCCTGCCAGGTTCAAGTGATTCTTATGCCCCAGCCTCCCAAGTACCTAGGATTACAGGCACCCGCTACCATCCCTGGCTAATATGTGGCTACTTTTAACAGCTTACAGTAAGATATGGCAGCAAAGGAATTACCTAAAGGTGGAATTTATAATTAAAAGGAAAGCAGAATATAAAAACATGAAAAATTTACAGTCTAGCAATGTGACAGGAAAGGAAAGAGTATTTTCAGGAGAAAAATCCAATGGTGCTGAGGGGTAACCACTTGTTAAAGAGATTAGCATGGATAAAAGGGAGTCAGGTGTGGAGAATCAAGAAAATTGGATAAAGGTTTTTCAGAAATCTTTGTAGCCCCCTCCCATCATAGGCCTGCAGGCCTAGGAGACAAAATGGTTTCAGGGAACAGGCCCAAGTTACCCCGAAGCCACTTTGGTATGCTTTCTCAACATTCAAGTTGCTTCAGCTCCAGGTGAGACACAAATAGCCACACATACTATTCCAGCTGCTGCTCCAGAGGGTGCAAGCCATAAACCTCAGCAGCATCCACTTGGTGCTAAGTCTGTAGGCTCCTAGAATGCAAGAGTGGTGGAAGCTGCCAAGCCTCTAGATTTCAGAGGATGTATTGGAAAGCCTGGGTGCCCAGGCAGAAGCCTTCTGCAGGGGAGGAACTCCTACAGAGAGTCTCTACTAGGGCAGTACCCAGGGGAGCTGTGGGAACAGGGGCACCACCCTTCAGACCCCAGAATTATATAGCCACTGGCAATGAGCCACACTAGCATGGAAATGTTGCAGGTACTAGATTCCAAACTGTAAGAGCAGCCATGTGGGCTGCACCAAATAAAACTGTGGGGACAGGGCTTTCCAAGGGCTTGGGAGCCCACTTCTCATATCAGTGTGCCCAGGATGCAGGACACGGAGTCAAAGAAGATTATTTTGGAGCTTTAAGATTTAATGTCTGCCCTGCTGGGTTTTAGACTTTCATGAAGACTGCTACCCCTTTCTTTTGGCCAATTTTTGTCTTTGTGAATGGGAATGCTTACTTAATGCTTGTATGACCATTGTATATTGGAAGTAGATGCATTGCTTTTGATTTCACAGGCTCATAGATGGAAGGAACTTGCCTTGAGTCTCAGATGAGATTTTGGATTTGGGACTTCTGAGTAGATGCTAGAACAAGTTAAGACTTTGGGGACTATTGGGGTAGAATGATTGTATTTTGCTATGTGAGAATGATGTGAGGCATGGAGAGCCAAGGGTGGAATGCTACAGTTTGAATATTTGACCCTTCAAACCTCATGTTGAAATTTGATTCCCAATGTTGCAGGTGGGGTCTAATGAGAGGTGTTTGGGTCATAGAGGCAGATCCCTCATGAATGGCTTGGTACCATCTTTACAGTAATCAGTAAGTTCTTGCTCTATTGGTTCCTGTAAGAGCTTGTTGTTAAAAAGAACCTGGCAATTTCTCTGTATCTCTTGCTTCCTCTCTCACTATGTGCTCTTTGCGGATGCTGCCCCCCTTCCACTTGCACTATGAGTAGAAACAGCCTGAGGCCCTCACCAGATGCAGATGCTGGTGCCATGCTTCTTGTACACCAACCTGTAGAATTGTGAACCAAATGAATCTCTTTATCTCAAAATTATTTATGAATTAGCCAGTCTCAGGTATTCGTTTATGGCAACACAAATGGAATAAGACAGCCCCCAAGATTCCTACCTCCTAGTGTACACACCCTCTAGTATGAGTGGGATTTGTGAGTATAATGGGATTTCACTTCCTTGATTAGATTGTCGTTTCTGGCAAAGATGAAGGGATTTTGCAGATGTGAATAACGTTCTTAATCAGTTGACTTTGAGTTAATAAAAAGGCATGTTATACTGAGTAGGCTTGACCTTTAGAAGAGAGTCCAGGCCTTCTCAGGATGTGAAGATTCAAAGTAAATGAGTTACTTTCCTGCCAACCTTGAAGATGCAAACAACTGTGTTGTGAACTGCTGATTCAGCAGTGGCAGGCTGTAGGAGACAAGGGTCTTAGCCCTACAACTGCATGGAACTGAATCCTGCCAAGGACCTCCATGAGCTTGACTTCAGATGAGAATGTAGCCAGAATGACACCTTTTTCAGCATTATGGGACTCAGTAGACGATCCACTTGAGCCATGTCCAGATTTCTGACCCAAGGAAACTGGGACAATAAATGTGTGTAATTTTAAGCTACTGAGTAAGTGCTAATTCTTATGCAGCAACCAAAAAATCAGTGCAGGTACCACTTACTCCATGAATTAAGGAATGAAGAGCATACACAGCCCCAGGCTGGCCATCCTGGATCAGCAAGTAACCCTCACCATCCAGCCAGGTTTCTTTGCTGGGAGTATTGTGGAGAAAGAAGAGCTTCCACTCCTTACCTCTGTTAACCATGAGACTTTTTTAAACAAAACAAAACAAAAAAAAGAAAATGGACATTTTGATAAACAGACATCAGTGGTAACCTGTAGATGGTTGGGTGTAATTACCTTCATTGTCCAATAATCTTTAGATTTTAAAACTACCCAAAAAGAAAGGGATGGGAAATAGCATATTGGGAGGGTTATTGACCTGGGTAAATCGTTTGTACCCAATTTATAGAACGCAACAGATGATACTGTCCTGAGCCAAACTAGCCTGCTGGGTCCAATGCTGATCAGAAATGGCAGCAATGAGTTCCTCTATTAATCATTCAGAGGAATTCTGTATTACAATTTTAAGCTGCCGAATAAGTTGTGATCTAATTCCTCAGAAATCCCTGCTTCCCAGATCTCAGAGGAAGAATAAATTGCTTATAACTATTTATTATCCTTTATTTCCAGGATCTCCATTCAAATACTTTATGTGGCCTACAAGGCCCTCTATGAGCTGGCTCCTGACCACCCCAATCTCCAACCACTTTGCACTCTGGCCACAGTGACCTTTGTTCCATTTCTCATACATGTCATGCCCATGCTTGAGGCTCATGCTTCTGCCTTAAACAGCTGGTCTAAGACCACTCTGCACTAGCAATGTCCTTCCTTAGCTAAGCTTCTTCTAGATTACACAAGGAGGCTCTCTTTGATTTCCAGACTATTTCTACTAGGCTTTTCAAAACCTTGAGTACTTTCCCTTTATAGCATGTACTGCAGATTGTACTGATGTATTTGTTATTGTTATTTTATAACTCAATTTAAGGGTTGAGGAACAGCCCTTGACTGTCTCCAGAGTCAAGCCTTTGTCTTTTTCTTTAAGGAACAAAGATTGCTGTCTGTCCTGACCCAAGTTTGTTTGGCAAACATTGAGCCCCTGGTGCATGGAAGCCCTGAGGTATATCCTGGAGGGATGTGGGTTGGAAAGAGACAAGGTCCCTAACCCTAGAAGCTGCACCCTCCCCAGACCTCTCATTGCTCCTATCTTAGCTCATATGGCCCTCTTCTCTGACTTTGAATTCTGTAAGAGTTCAACCTCTCCTTTGATTCTTTAGGGTAAAATCCAAACTTCTAGTTCCTTTCGGGTAAAATCCAAACTCCCAGTTGGTATGGCCCTCCATAATTAGGCCCCTGCTGCTCTTAATTACCAGAGCTCTTCCTGCACTAGTGAACATTCTCTTCCAAGCTTTCAGGCCTTTGCCCATTGATATGGTTTGGCTGTGCCCCCACCCAAATCTCATCTTGAATTGTAGTTCCCATAATCCCCATATGTTGTAGGAGGGACCTGGTGGGACATAATTGAATCATGTGGGCAGTTACTCCCATGATGTTCTCTTGACACTGAATGAGTTTTCACCATATGTGGTAGTTCCTTTGCTCGGCTCTTCTCCTTCCTGCAGACCTGTGAGGAAGGTGCCTTGCTTCCTCTTCCAACATAATTGTAAGTTTCATGAGGCCTCCCCAGCCATGCTGAACTGTGAGTCAATTAAACCTCTCATCTTTATAAATTAACCAGTCTCAGGCAGTTCTTTATAGCAGTATGAAAACAGACTAATACAGTAAATTGGTATCACAGAGAGTGGGGTGCTGCTATAAAGATACCCAAAAATGTGGAAGTGACTTTGGAACTGGGTAACAGGCAGAGGTTGGAATGGTTTGGAGGGCTTCGAAGAAGGCAGGAAGATGTGGGAACTTCCTAGAGACTTGTTGAATGGCTTTGATCAAAACGCTGATAGCGATATGGACAATGAAATACAGCAGCTAAGGTGGTGATACAGTTAGGCTCAGATCTCAGTGATGGTGATATGGTTTGGCTCAGATCTCAGATGGTGATACAGTTTGACTGGGTCCCCACCCAAATCTCACCTTGAAATGTAATAATCTCCACATATCAAGGGCAGAGCCAGTGGAGATAATTGAATCATGGGTGTGGTTTCCCCCATGCTGTTCTTGTGGTAGTGAATGAGTCTCATGAGATCTGATGGTTTCATAAATGGGAGTTCCCCTGCACAAGCTCTTTTGCCTGCTGCCATGTAAGACAAGACTTTGCTTCTCCTTCACCTTCCAGCGTGATTGTGAGACCTCCCCAGCCATGTGGAACTGTGAGTTAATTAAACTTCTTTCCTGTATAAATTACCCAGTCTTGGGTATGTCCTTATTAGCAGCATGAGAACAGATTAACACAGAAGAAGATAAAAAACTTGTTGGAAACTGGTATAAAGGTGACTCTTGCTATGCTTTAGCAAAGAGACTGGTGGCATTTTGCTCCACCCCAGAGACCTTTGGAACTTTGAACTTAAGAGAGATGATTAAGGGTATCTGACAGAAGAAATTTCTAAGCAGCAAACCATTCAGGATGTGACTTGGGTACTCTTAAAAGCAATCAATTTTATGCATTCACAAAGAGATGGTTTTGAATTGGAACTTATGTTTAAAAGGGAAGCAGAGCATAAAAGTTTGGAAAGTTTGCAGCCTGATGATGTGATAGAAAAGAAAAACCTATTTTCTGAGGAGAAATTCAAGCTGGCTGCAGAAATTTGCATAAGGAGCCAAATTTTAATAGCCAAGACAATGGGGAAAATGTCTCCAGGGCATGTTAAAGGTCTTTACAGCAGCCCTCCCATCACACGCCCAGAGGCCTAGGAGAAAAAAAAAGTTTCCTAGGCTGGGCCCAAGGCCTTGCTGCTTTGTGCAGTCTCTGGACTTGGTGTCCTGCATTCCAGCTGTGGCCAAAAGGGGCCAACATATAGCTCATGCTGTTGCTTCAAAGGGTGCAAGTCCCAGGCCTTGGTGGCTTACATGTTGTGTTGGGCCTGTGGGTGCACAGAAGCCAAGAACTGAAGTTTGGGAACCTCTGCCCAGATTTTGGACGATGTAGGGAAATACCTGAATGTCTGGGCAGAAGTTTGCTGCAGTGGGGAGCCCTCATGGAGAACCTCTGCTAGGGCAGTGTGGAAGGGAAATGCAGTGTGCAAACTCCAACACAGAGTCCCCACTGGGGCACTGCCTAGTGGAGCTGTGAGAAGATGACCAAGATCCTCCTGACCCCAGAATGGTAGATCCACCAACAGCTTGCACCATGCACCTGGAAAAGCTGTGAACACTCAATGCCAGCCTGTGAAAGCAGCTGGCAGTCAGACTGTACCTTGCAAAGCCACAGGGGCAGAGCTACCCACCTCTTGCATCAGCATGACCTGGATGTGATACACAGAGTCAAAGGAGATCATTATGGACCTTTAAGATTTGACTGCCCCACTGGATTTTGGACTTGCATGAGGTCTGTATAGCCCCTTTGTTTTGGCCAATTTCTCCCATTTGGAATGGCTATATTTACCCAATGCCTGTACCATACAATGCCAATGGTATCCAGGAAGTAACTAATTTGCTTCTGATTTTACAGGTTTATAGGCAGAAGGGGCTGGCCTTGTCTCAGATGAGACTTTGGACTATGGACTTTTGAGTTAATACTGAAATGAGTTAAGACTTTGCAGGACAGTTGGGAAGGCAAGATTGGTTTTGAAATGTCAGAGACATGAGGATTGGGAGGGACCCAAAGTGGTATGGTATGGTTAGGCTTTGTGTCCCCACCCAAATCTCATTTTGAATTATAATCCCCATAATCCCCACATTTCAAAGGAGAGACCAGGTGAAGGTAATTGGATCTTGGGGTGGTTTCCCCCATGCTGTTCTCATGATAGTGAGTTCTCACAAGGTCTGATGGTTTTGTAAGGGGCTCTTCCACCTTTGTTCAACAATTTTCCATCCTGCAACCTTGTAAAGAAGGTATCTTGCTTCCCTTTTGCCTTCTGCCATAATTGTAAGTTTCCTGATGCCTCCCAGTCATGCTTAACTGTGAGTCAATTAAACCTCTTTCCTTCATAAGTTATCCCGTCTCAGGCAGTTCTTTAAAGCAGTATGAAAATGAACTAATACAATCCCTCTTTGACTACACTGTCAAATATTCCTCACATTCCCACCCTTCTCCAATTTGAGTATTCCTGAACCTTGCCAAGATCCAGTTCTAACTTCTTTTCTTCCTTTAGCCTTGTAGTGAGATGCCTGGCCCTAGAAGACTGTTTAGGCTGTAAGTGACAGAAAGTCTGACTCAAAGTGGCTCGAGCTGTAAGAAGTTTGTTACATCACTTAACACAATAAGTGGTGAGGCAGTTCCATGGTGAATTCAACCCTTAAGTGAGCCATAGAAGATACGGATTTTTCTCAACTCTCCATTTTGCCATCTTAGTGTGTCTTTTGTACCCAAGTTTATTCAGAAGGCTTCTCCTTACATGGCATGAATAGAACTGTGTGTCACATGTGCATGTCTATATTAGTGTATTACTCTGGGTTCTCCTGAGAAAGAGAATCAACAGAATGGGGTGACAGTGAGAGATTTATTTACTTTAAGGAATTGACTCACATGATGGCTGGCAAGGATGATGCGTATAGGGCAAGCCAATAGGCAGGAGGCCTAGTGAAATGTTGACATTGCTGCTCCTGGCCTAAGGCTTCTGGAGGTAGATTTCCCTTTTTCTTCAGGGATTTTGGTCTTTTTCTCTTAAGGCCTTCAACTCATTGGATGAGGCCCACACATATTATACAGATAATTTGCTTTACTCAAAGTCTACTGATGCAAATGTTAATCTGGTCTTAAAAAGTACCTTCCCAACAACATCCAGTCATGTTTGGTCAAATATCTGGGTACCATACCCAGCCAAATGGACACATCAAATTAGCCATCACAATGTCTAAACCAATAAGAAGACATCAGAATCACTATTGTTGGTGTAAATCTCAGCCAAGAGTAACCCTCTGTGGCTGATAAGGGGCACCTTCCCTGAGAGTATGATGGTATGGAGGGTGAATGTGCAAGCATAGTCAGGGCTCTGCCTGCAAGACAGATTCTAGTTGTGGTTGAGGCCAGAAGAAGGCATAGGTTTGAGCAGGTAAACAACATCTGTTAAACACTTAGGCAGGCAGAATCCCAATACTGTGTTGCCTCCTTTACATTTATAAACCCTATTGGAGCCCTTGCTATTCTGAGTCATGGATTTATGGCTTATCTTCCCCTTTAGACTGTAGGCTCACCTTTGAGTAAGAATCATGTGTCAGTTACCTGTTTATTAACTGCCCAAACCTGGTGCTCAGCACAAGATAGGTACTCCATAAATGCTATTGAACTGACCAAAGTAGGGCATTTGTGTGCTGAATTAACCTTGTACTCACCATTGTTATAGAGCTCATATATTTTTATCTACCACAGCTTTGTTGAAGTCACAGATTCACAACTGTTATACCAACTGACTATTCTTTCTAGACACTTTAGTGAGGAACTTATGGGATGATAAAACTAGCTCAGTCATATCATGTTCTCTCCTATTTCACACATCCATAACCTGAAAAAAATCTCAGTAACAAATTGAAGAACACCCTTAACTTCACAGTCAAGTAATAAGAGGTAAGGGGTCCATTGTTTGCCACAACTACCCACTCAGATAAAGTAGGTCATCTGGAGTCAGATGTTAGAGTCCAGGTTCAGTTACTTAATTCACAAATTCTCATGACTCTTATCCTTTTCAACAGAGTTGGAGTTCCCAAAAGTTTAGAACGTGGAATCATCAGATACCAATCTTCTCTACCAGAAAGACAAAAAGGCTTTAGAACTGTTACATTCAGAGGACAAGGAAGTCATCTTTTAGTTGTCCACTGTGTAGAAACCCTTGACCTTATAAATTCAAGCATCCCCCATGTTTCAGGCATCTTGAGAAACCCTTACATACATTATTACACTTTCCAGTTTGTAATTGTCTCCCTCTTCTCAAGCAGATACCAACAACAACGGACATACACTGACTCAACATGCACCAGACGTTACCATATGCACTTTACCTCCGTTTTGTAATTTAATCCTCAGCAAACTTCACAAAACTGATTTATTTCTTATCTCCACTTTACAGATGAAGAACCCAGGGGGCTGAGAATGGGTAGGTAACTTGCTGACAGTTCTACCAATAAGAAACCACAGAATGCAGACTCAAGTCCCGTCTAGTCTGACTTCAGAGGCCATGATCACACTTGAACACCTCACTGCTTCCCATGTAGGAAGGTTTACACATAGTATCTCAATTATATTTGAGAGTAAGGAAAAGTTAAGTTCCTTTATATCAACACATAAGGGGACAAAAAAAATTATTTCCTGTGGTTGTCTTAGAAGCAACAACCAAATCCAAATAGGGCCCTGAACACATTAAAGAAAGAATGTGACAACAGAGAAGAAAACTTCAAAAAATATGAGGCAGACACATAACAATTTGCAGTGACCACCCAGTTCTACTCATGGACATGTCAATCACTACAGAGGATGTTCTCTTCAGGGGTAGTACTAATTTAGCAAGACTTCTTATTACCTGGAGAGAATACCCTTTATTTCTCTAATTCCATACTCACAAAGTACAAGAATATAATTATAAATGTAACTTCTTGAATATGACAGATTTCCTAGGAAGAAAGTATATAAACATTCTATTTCTTTAAAAGGGGTGTCCTCAGTTGTAAGAATTGAATGCCATTTGTTGATATTATTTCACATGAACATAGCTTGTGCCAATGAAATTGTTATAACATTATCATAAGAAACCTGGTCACTTCTAGATGAATTAATCAAGTTCAGTTTCTGTGTTCACTGGGCCATAGAATAGATGTGCCATAGTAAATTTATCAAGTTAATAATGTTCATTTCTGAAGCTATTTGGCAGCCATTTGGCTTTTTCCTGGGTCACCCACTCTCCCTTTCCTCCTACTGCCTGCTTTCCTCCTACTGCAAAGCCTCACAAGTACTAATAATTGCCCCATCATACAAATGAGAAAAATGATGCCCAGAGGGGTTTTGTGACTTGCTTAGCTCTGCACAGCTGGTGTAATAGACTCTACAGAAGGACAGGAAAAGAAGACATAGGAGCCAAGAATGAATGAGCTGACCTGGGACACTGGTCTTTCTATTTGCCACCAACTACAGAGACCTCAACTGACATCTCCAGCCCTCTGCTTTCAGTGCCTGAGTAGGGATTGCACACTGGCTCCTGTTGAGAGCTTTATTTCTTATTCTCACATATGAGCAGTTAAAAATACTTTGAAATATGTCACCTGCCTTCCCTTCTATCCTTGCCTTTTGCTTGCTTTTTCTCTTTACTAAAGCAGAAAAAGCAAGAGGACCATAATGAGGGTAAGAGTAGTGGGAGGAGACACAGGGACCCTCCACCTTGCTTCTGAACTAAAGTCATAATATAATCCTTGCTTTAATCTGTCTTCAGTTTTCTGTCCTCTGCCCCCATGCTGACAGGATCCACTTTGCCTGGTATTTTTAGCTGATACTTGGCCCGATGTGCTAAGTCCTGGCCATGGATGCTGCTAAAGTGACAGCATGTGTTCCAGCAGACTCCATTGCCATGGTTAGTCTTTTCAGAGTTCCTGTTTCATTAATGTTAAGAAATGGCTCTTCCTCACTTAACCAAATGTCAGCAGACAGAGCTTCGGCCCTTAATCATCTATCCCCCTGCCCCTGAGGGCATCCTATAGATTGAAGGACATTGAGACTGCAGGCTCAGATGGAAAAAAAAAGTACTCTAATTGCCCATTACTTAACAAACTTTGTCTTGATGGAGTATTCATTGCACACATAAATTAGATTGCCTCACCTTTTGCAATGTAAAATCCTGGAAATAATGCTAGCTTTCATTCTAATTCAATTTAAAAAATAAGAATTAATGTGTACTTACCTGGAACAAAGCTTCCCTGGACCACCTCCTTGTATGCCCACCAGCCTTCATGGATTTTTGGTGAATTCTGTTGAGCTAAAGGAAAAGCAAAGAAGAGAGACTAAGATGATAGTAGAGAAGCACTGTGTCCCAGCTGTCCAAGCAACAAGGGTGGATACCATAAAATAATCCTCTTCTATCCCAAAGTCATACTACAACAGAACCTTCCTTCTCCCTTCCTTTTTTCTTTTTTTCAAATAGATCATTGATGGGTAATAAAACAAAATTTTTATTTAAAGTACTCAGATATTTTAATTGATGTTAAAGAGATAGTAATTACGTATTTAAGTCCCCTGCTACCTGTCCTCATCGTCTTCCCCATACGCACACATACACACACACACACACACACACACACACCCTGCTGAAATTGAGGAGAGAAGGCATATCCCATCCATGTATGTCCATGGAACCCTTGTTTTGGGAGAGATTGAAGTTTGCTGAAGGAGCCAGTATAGAAGGCTGAAAGGTATACCCAGCCAGCTTTCCTTAGGTCCCAGGAAAATGAAAACGAGAATATAAATAACTGTGGTGAAGGTTTTTGACATCACAGGGCTCAAGGGCAGAGGGCTCAAGATATTGGAAAATATTGTGGAGATCTGTAAGGTCATGCTGACATGACCTCAGGGAAACCCTTGAATTCATGACAGTTGACAAGTGAATTGGGGCAATGCCATTACACAGGCATGCAAACCCCAAAGTATACATGCTACATAAATGTGCTTATCCCTTTATTAAACTACATTCATATTTCAATTCCTAGCCACATTGGAAGAAAATAAGTGAATCAATCATATTTGTAATTTGGCTACTATAGAGTTAATGTTAAACCTTCACTTTTTTCTTTCTTTTTTTAATTCTGGTGATTTTTTTTTTTTTTTCCTGCCTTCCTCTTCAAAGTTCTAGAGAAAAGACTCATCATTCTGAGTTAGAAAGAATGGGTCTAAGACAATGGGTTTGAATGCAAGGCTTTGTATAGAGAGAAGATTTACTAGATGTCTCTAGCTTCCAGATAAGCTTGTATTGTTTAGCTTCAAGTCTCTTCTTACAGTATAGCGAAGATACTTTTTCTTCCTAGGATATTGAGCCCTGAGGCTTGTATCTTTGTGGTTGAAGGAGATTTTCTGACACAGGATGAGTGAAACTGAAGCCCACTCCTTCTGGAACTGACAGTGGGCTTAGGGGACTTTAAAAACAAATAGAAGAGAGACAAAGAGCTTATTTAAGATTCTGGAAAAATATAACGCCTTTAAATTTGCCCAGCACAAATCTTGGGCATGGACACACACTGGATTTCCTGGTATTCTTATTGCCCCTGTGGTGTGGATAGAGTTCAGACATTTCCATAACCCTTGAGGAAGATCCCGAGGTCAACTGAGTTGGAAGCCAGTGCATCTGCTCTGGGACAGCAGGCAAAGGAGGAAGTGACCTCAAAGCAGAAGCCGGAAATGTTCTGTCCAACCAGGGAGTCAGGCAGAAGACTCAATTGAGACTCTGGGAATTTGTAGCACCAGGGAAAGACAAGGAGATTTGAAGTCAGCCAGGAGGTCTTTCGACCTGACCAAGTCAAGAAGCCAAATCAAGGTTTGGTTATGGCTGCAAAATTCCCCAAGTGGGTAGACAAAGAACATTTCTCTAGAGTTCAGAAAGGGCTCTGATTCTTCCTCTGGGTCTTGGTATTGCCTGACTCACGCTCCTTCTCCCCTAGTTCATTAGACAGTCATCATAGGAGCCAGGGGAGAATCCCAAAGGCTTGGAAACCTGTGAGATCAGATATCTAATGGCCCTCTAATGAAACAACCACTTTGTAATGCTCGCCTTGAGTATAATTAAATAAAATTCACAGACAGTACAACCTACTAAAAAACAACAACAAAACCAAACCCCAACCCTGATAATTCACTAAACTTCAGCCTAGCTCTGCTAGACATGTAAAATGTCTCAAGCCTGGGAAAAATGCACATTTCTAAGATCTTGAAAGTTTAAACTATAAACATTATGTAACAGCTTTGCATCAGAGATAAGCCAGGACTGGTTTTCCTTATCACAGGCAAAAACTTCAGAGTTCTATAAAAACTCACACCAAGGTTTATCCAATCAGGATTGCTGACTGTCATTAAACAATTTAAATCATAAATCCAGCCTTCTCTCTTTATTCTACGAGACAGTCACTGGGGAAGCTGCATTCTCTTGCATGTGTTTCATTACCCCAAATAAATACCCACTTAGCACTCAATTTTTGTTTTACATTAAGCTTTTTATCTAATTGTTTTACAAAAAAGTTTTTACAGTATTTACACATCACTTTAAAAATATAATGTAGTGCTTTAACTATAATATAAATAAAAATACAAGAAATTTATAATAATATATATTTCAACATGAAAATGCTTGAGTATGGTACACTAGAACAGAGATTGGAAAACTAGTGCCTGCTAGCCAAATATGGCCCACTGCCTGATTTCTGTACTGCCCAAGAGCTAAAAATGAATTTATATTTTTAAATGATTGAAAAAAAATGAGTTGAAAAAAATATTTTGACATGTTAAAATTATATTACATTCAAATTTCAGTGTCCATAATGTTTTATTGCCAAATAGCCACACATATTTATTTACATATTCTCTAGAGTTGCTTTCTCACTACAATAGCAGAGTGGAATAGTTATGACAGAGACCATTTGGCCCACAAAGCCTAAAATGTTTCCTCCATGGCTCTTTACTAAAAAAAATTTGCTGAGTGCTAATTTACATACATAATTTCAAAAAAAACAATCAATATAATCAATAGAGTGCTTTAACTATAATACAAGGGGGAATACAAGGAACATAATGTAAAACAAAATATTATATATTTCAATATGTAAATACTCAGGCATGGTGCACTAGAAGAGAAAATGAAGAAGTTGGATGCTTGATTGACACAGACACAAATAGCAACTCCGTATTCTATTAGAGATTCCAGAACCCACAAGTGGCATTGCTCTCAATGGTACGTGATTTTCCAAAATAGTGAACTCTTGGCAAAGATGAGAACACAATTAAGTACCACCTTCTCTTGATTTACATCTTTGCATTGCTAAAGAACCAGGTATAATAAAACTTTGTAAGACATGCTTTGTGTGCATATGCAAAATGGAGTTTCACTGGAGGGTCAAATAAATAAAACAGTTTTTCCACTCACTTGAATGTCTGTTGGGACATGGGATAATTTATCATTGTTACTATCTATCTAATATGTTGCAGAGCATAGCATCTCTGTCCCCTTTTAGTTGGTGCTAATTGCCACTCTTTCATTATAACAATCTCAAGTGCCCTCACCTATTTCCAAAATATTCCCTCAGAAACAGTGACATCCCTATTGACAGTCACTGATGTAAAGGTGCTATTTATAGTACTTACGTGTGCTAAAAGAAGATAAAATGAAACACGTTGAACACTAATCAGAGGATAGTGCTTTGTCTAAGTAGACAAAAGATACATCTTTCCCCATATATCTGCATTGCAGTGTCTTACCGAATACATTTGCCACCGCATTGTATGTTCAAATATTTTTTCTACTCTTTCCTGCCATTTGACCATATCATTAAGAAACTTGCATTTCTACAAGAGATAAAGCAGTAAGGAAAAAAAGAGAAAGCATAGATGCGTGTTGTCAAGATGGCAAAAAAGGGAAAGCTAATTCTAGTAACATCTGAGTAAGATGACTAGGTTCTCAGATATTTAGATGCATTCCTAGTCCCTCTTTTTATCTCTCTTACATGTGCACATCTTCTACACTCCCCTATAACAACAACCTATCAGTCAAACTGAAATATCAATGTAAGAAACATCTATCTAGAAGGAAGAAGAAAGAAGCCCCTGTGTAAGTAAGAGTATTGGAACTGACAAGATTATCACCCAAAGCTTCTGTTCCATCCAGAAAGTTGCAAAACACTTTGTTCTTTCTTCATCTCCAGTCATTGCTTCTTCAGCTAACCCATCCATTCAGAGGTAGAACTATGTAAGATTTTAGCAGGTAATAAGACAATCAGACCATCTGAATAACACCTATTGTAATAGTAGAACTGCAGAGCTCCTGTTAGCTGTCTTTGATGTGCCTCGTGAAGAATCAAATTCACCCTCCAAAAATCAATCAGCCAGAAGAGCCCATTTGATGTCTGTCAATTACAAAATATAATGGCTCCAGACTAGAGTTGAAGAAAATAAAGGTGTTTTATGTAATGTTTTCAAATGCCCTTGGATGCTCAGTCTAGCCTCACACTGTTTGGCAATTTAGAAAGACAGGATGGCACATTTAAAAAGGTACCTCATTTAAAGTTCTGCCACAGTACTACAAGGAGTTTATTATAGATGGAGCTCCTAGAGAAATACAGGATTCCTATTTTAACGCCTCCCACCAGATCCTTGGTAGTCATCTTGTTGTTGTTTACATGTGATTTGAAGTGAGCGAAGAGCTGATTGAGAATTCCTCAGAGCAAACAGGTGAAAGAGAGCCGCCTGAGCTTTTACAGCATTCTCTGCTCCTCTTTGCTTAGGTATGGATCAGAATTTTTAATGTGCAACCAGCCCCTGGGAAAAATCCAGGTGTCTAATTAAAAAAATTGTGTTGAAAATAAAAATTGTCATCACTGCCAGAGGAAAGATATACATAGCAAGGAAAAATCTATTTCAATTTTATTCTCGGTTTATTTTTCACTGTGGCAGTTTGAGAACTGATGAGTTTAAAAGGAAACTCTGAATCTCAGGATTTTGAGAGACAACGTTCATTGCTCCAATGGCTTCTTATACAAATGAGCAGAATTATCTTACATAATTCTACTTCAGAATGAATGGGATAGCTGAAGAAGCCATCCTTGGGGATGAAGAAATAGCAAAGTGTTTTGCAAGTTTCTGGATGGAACAGAGGCTTCTGGTGATCCCTTCTTGCACAGAGAAGGGATCTCACTTATAAGAGGCTGGGATCTCAAAACAGAGGTCAGCAAATTTTTTCTATAAAGGGCAACACAATACATATTTTATGCTTTGAAGTCAATACTATTTCTGTGCCAACTACTCAATTTGCTATTGTAGCACAAAAGCAGCCGTATACAATATGCAGGGGTGTAGCTGTGTGCCAGTACAATTTTATTTACAAAAACAGAGAGCTGGATTTGATCTGTAGGCCATAGTTTGCTCATTCCTGTCTTGGATCTAAAAGATTTTTGTTATCCAGTTCTCTCTTACTTAAATGTTTAGAAGTGAGCTACTTCACAAAAAAGTCCGAATGTTGAAATATATAAGTTTCTAAGTACATGTACCTGGTATCTAATCAATATGTACTGTAGAAGCTATGTGTCATACTAAATCTTTTCCAGATCTGAAACTGGTCACCAGCATCTACACAAAATTGAGTATTTCCCTCTGTCCACCTGATTTCCACTGAGCTAAACCACCAAAGTTGGTGGAGCCTTATATAAACAAGACCCACAACCCATGTTGGTGTTTTTTTTTTTTTTTTTTTTTTTTTGAGACAGAGTCTTGCTGTGTCGCCCAGGCTGGAGTACAGTGGTGTGATCTTGGCTCACTGCAAGCTCTGCCTCCTGGTTCACGCCATTCTCCTGCTTCAGCCTTCCAAGTAGCTGGGACCACAGATGCTCGCCACCATGCCCAGCTAATTTTTTGTATTTTTAGTAGAGACGGAGTTTCACCGTGTTAGCCAGGATAGTCTCGATCTCCTGACCTCATGATCCTCCTACCTCAGCCTCCCAAAGTGCTGGGATTACAGGCATGAGCCACCATGCCCGACCCCATGCTGGGTTTTTGAAACCAGTCAATAAAGACCTGAACAATATCTTAATCCCCTTTTATTCTTCCCACAAGTCCATAAACTCTCTCAAGCAAGTAAGGGCCTGCCAACCTACTGAAAAAATTATGTTCCTATTCCCACTGACCACAAATACAGGCATCACACCAACAAGTCTTTGGATCCAGACTAAAACTTCCCAAAGATGACACGATCTGGACTGTAAGTAAATCCCTATCATTAACAGAGCTTACTGCTCCAAGTCAACTAATTTAACTAACTTAGGTTCAGAGAAAACATAACTGCGAAATACCTCCATTTGGAAATTACAGTGGTCTCTTGACCTGGTGGGGAACAAGACTTAAAAGCAACATCTGAGACAGTGCAGTTGAGGTGGGGAAGGAAATCGTGCAACAGGGAACACAGGAGCCCTCACAAAGGGATCCAGTCAGGGAAGGGACATTGCTTAATAAAACTTCACCATCAGTCAAAACATACCAAACCATAAGCACACACATTGCAAAAAATGAGCTTCCAAGCTATATCTGTGCCAAGTGGTCTACAACTAGCAAAGATGGAGCCAGATATAGAGAAGAGGCAGTTAGAGTACATAGGCTGCTGTGGTTACCTCATTTGAATGTAATTGTAGAAGCCCTGAACAGTTGTTTCCCTCAGAAACTGCATTTCTCCACTGGAGAAGGTAATTCAAGGAGGAAGGTACCAAGTCTATTGGCCAGGAAACACCACAAGTTGGAAGGTAAAAAAGTACTTCTAACATTGGATGCATATCCATGACATCCCTGTCTTTCCCTGAATGGCCAACTCTGTGTTCTAAGTGGGAAGCAGGAGCATTGAGAAGTGCGTGGATCATCAGAAGAACCAAAAATGACAGCCCCATTGAGCTGCATGGCGCTCACTGGACTAACGGGGATAATGCCCTTCCTCAACTGCTTGACTTTTACAACACCCGGAAGGTATTTTTCTTCTGTGCACTCTCTGTATTATGTGTGGTCCTACATTCTAACATTTAGATAGTGCCCCACACTATCGGTTTCCATATCATTCTTTTCCACCTAACCGTAACCTTCCTGAGGTCAGAGAATATATTTTATTTTAAAATTCCATTATTTGGCCAGGTGCGGTGGCTCACGCCTGTAATCCTAGCACTTTGGGAAGCTGAGGCAGGCAGATCACGAGGTCAGGGGATCGAGACCATCCTGACTAACGCGGTGAAACCCCATCTCTATTAAAGATATAAAAAATTAGCCGGGCGTGGTGGCGGGCACCTGTAGTTCCAGCTACACAGAAGGCTGAGGCAGGAGAATGGCATGAACGCGGGAGGTGGGGCTTGCAGTGAACTGAGATTATGCCACTGCACTCCAGCCTGGGCGACAGAGCAAGACTCCATCTCAAAAACAAAAATAAAAACAAAAATTAGCAGGGTGTGGTAGTCCATGCCTGTAATCCCAGTTACATGGGAGGCTGAGTCAGGAGAATTGCTTCAACCCGGGAGACAGAGGTTGCAGTGAGCCGAGTTCGCGCCACTGCACTCCAGCTTGGGTGACAGAGCGAGGCTCCGTCTCAAAAAAAAAAAAATTCCATTATTTATGCAAAAGCTTAGTACATAATAAGTGCCAGAAAAATATTGGCTTTAATGTGGTAAATGTGATAAATGTGGTAGTGAAGTTGTATATTATACCAACCTGCAATCCAGCTCACACAATCCTTGGGAGGTTTTAGTCTATATCCAAAGACTTGTGGGTGTGACGCCTGTATTTGTGGTCAGTGGGAATGTGGACAAAAGTGGTTTCAAGTTGATTGACAGGCCTACACGTGCTTGACAGATGGAAGAGCACCAGGAGCTGACACCCTGCCTAGGGAAATCAAAGCTTCTTAGCAAACCCACTTTTATTTAGCACAATGTGTTTCATTTAAAAGCAAAGGGGAAAATGTGTCATACCTGGAACTATTTACATCTCTGTCATTCTTTGCTTTTCCTGAATTCTCGAGACAGGATGAAACTCATTTCTATCTCTCCACCCTATGTGACACCCCCACTTACCATAAAAACTTTAGGACACTCAGATCATCGAGAATTGAACTGGCTAATGGGTGACAAAGCGACTATTTCCAAGCAGAGAAGATGGGTATGACCTAGAATCACCTTGCAGGTTGGACCAGACCTAAGCAAGCTGACAAAATTGCACTTGTGTTGGGAGATAAGAAAAAAATATTGATGGTGGGTAGCCTGTATTACTTTCACCTAAAAAGCTTAGCATGATACTACTGTTAAGAAACTCAAGGCTGGGTGCGGTGGCTCACACCTCTAATCTCAGCACTTTGGGAGGTCAAGGCGGGCGGATCATGAGGTCAGGAGATTGAGACCATCCTGGCTAACACGGTGAAATGCCGTCTCTACTAAAAATACAAGAACATTAGCCAGGTGTGGTGGCGGGCGCCTGTAGTCCCAGCTACTCGGGAGGCTGAGGCAGGAGAATGGCTTGAACCCAGGAGGAAGAGCTTGCAGTGAGCTGAGAT